>NC_089588.1:47404525-47704525 GCF_019320115.1 Miscanthus floridulus
TTTGTTTGATCACCATGAAATCGCGTCGTCAGGTTCGGTTTGGGGCTCTGATGGCCAACTCGTTCGGTCTTCAGTGGCTGACCGGCAACAGAGCATGGCCGCCGCGTGGAGGGAACGAAGCCGCGCGTCACCGCCAGTCTGAGCAGCCAGGCCACGTTGAGCCACAGCGTGCCTTTATCATCCCCAGCACTCGCCGCTCCATCCCCGCACTCTCATTTCGCTCTCTGCCTTTTTCCTTCGCCCACCCGTAGCAGCCGCAGCAGCAGACAGCGCCACCATCACCATTGCCGGCCACCCCCGCTCGCCTTATGCTGCGTCACATCGCTTCTCTGCCACCATAGCAGTGCCATTGCAACTCCGCCGAGCACCGCGCCACCTCTGCCGAGCACCGTGCCAACTCCACCGAGCACCACACCACCTCTGTCGAGCACCGCGCCAACACTGCCGAGCACCGTGCCACGTCTGCCAAGCATCGCGCCAACTATGCCAAGCACCGCAGCCACTCCACCATCATCCCAGAGTCTCACCGTGCCCGCATTTGTTTACTAACCATGCCCAGTAAGTCATCGTGGCCGCACCACCTCCGACCGCCTTTCGCCATAGTGGTTGTGATGAGTACAGGCCCGATCTTCCGAGAGGTAGCCGATAAGTTCAATTTTGTGGAGATCTCGACATTGGCGATCCGGCTTCAAATCAGACGTGATTCGAACCCTGCAACCGTTACACCACTGCTCCGTTGGTTATCAACCAAGCACAACTTGATTGACCTCGCCAAGAAGGCTTTTCCTGCAAGTGAATCGAAGAGCACAAGCAAGAAGGTAAAACATGCAATCTGAAATTGCAAATATGAATAACGCGAATATCAATAGAGGATTCAATAACTCGGTTCCAAAGGACTAATCGACACAGTGGAGGAGATCAAGAACGGGGGCCCTGGATCACTGTAAAAGGATTTGTCACCACAGTTACAATGAACGATTCAGTTTCTTGATGGAAAACTAAACTCTAAACAAAACCCCAATTGTGTAGCAGCGCGCGGCGGCTATGTTTATAGTCTAAGACTCGACCTAGGGTTGGGGACGGCCAGGGGTTGGGTGCCCACAACTTGGGCTTAAGGCCCGACACGATACATGGCCAAGGTAGCCCAAATAGGTGACGCAGCAGCACCTTGCCATGGTCACACAGAATGATCCATGGACCTTCTGGAGCTGGGACCAGATCCAAAACGATGGCGTCATCGTCCCCTTTCTAATGCATCCAAGAACGGCCCGTTTCGATGTCGTATGAGAAAGTTATGACCGAAACAGTGACGACGTGTCTGCTGAATCCGAGGGCGACGTGGCAAGCTGAGTTGGAAACGAATTGCAACTTGGGAAGACCATGGCGTCGGTGTGTCCAGCGTGGCGATGTCCTCATCATCCTCCCCTTCTCGAATTGGAGTCATCCTCGACTCCATCTTGGCGATGTCCTCATCAGGTTGGTACTCTAGAACCGCCATCGCGTGCAGTAGCTCGTAGACTCATTAGATCTAGTCGTAGCAGTCACCGTCGGTGTAGCGCCGTCGTCCTGCTCTGCCATTGCCGGAGAGGGTCACCGTCGGCAAACTTTGGTTGTCCCATGCCACGCTCTGTTTTGTCATCGCTGACGTGTGGGATCGACTGAACCGAGGGCTCCAGCTATTAGGGACTCGATGGAGAAAGCTAGTTCATTTGTTTTCAGTTTTGTTGCAAACTCTGAAAAATGATAAGTAGAGTTGTAGAGATCCAAATCTTGTGAACCAAATTTTGTAGTGTTCCTTAAGAAGTGTGGTATTTTATAAAAATGTCATATATACAGTTTCTGATGTTTTTATTGGAGTTTTAAAATGAGTACTTTTTGTATGTTTACCATTTTGTAAATTTGATATCTTGAGCTAGAAAAGTGATAAAAATGTGATTCCAATTTTGTGGGTTTTGTATTGACATACTGTAGCTAGAAAAAATATATAACCTGTTGCTTGACACCTTTTTATAGGGTTTTCCATTTCCACTAAAGTAACCCTTGCTAGCTTGTCATTTTTGCATAGGGTGTTATACTTGTGCAAATGGTATGGAACTTTTACAGTAGTCTATTGGTAGCACTAGTAAGCCACTGTAAAATTTTGAGAATTTATGATGCACCTTTAGTATATGTTTATTATTTACCCTAATTATTTAATTAAATTAAGAAAGGCAATTAAATAATTAGATTGTGATTAAGCATAATGTTTTCTATAGTTCTTATGATGCATAATAACTATTTATGTCAAGGGTAAGGCTTAGAAGCCATTGATTGTATACAAATAACAAATTATCGCTTTATCCTTCAAATACAAGACTGCATGTATAGTTTTGATTGTGTGGATGATTTCATATGGATAATGGTCTCTACTGTAAAACTTGTTAATAACACAGTTGTAGATAACTTACTAATCCACCTTGTGTTAAATTTTCACAGCCATAGGACTTAGGGTTTTTGAGTTCTAGCTGTTACAAGTTGCTGTCCAAAAGGTTTACTGTCTCGACAGATTTGATTGAATGAATTGTTTGCCCTACCTAACTCTTGAATCACAGTAAGAGTATTAAAGAAAAGTTGTAGACAATTTTATAATCTTTCCAGAAAGTCCAAGATCACAACATTTGGATAAGTAGAACTTTAGTTATGAGTAAAACAAGTAGCTACTATTTTGTGGTATAGTAAATGCATTGTCGAAGTAGTTAATTAAAGAATCAAGAAGAGATATGCACATACTCAATAAATGTGATGCACTTGTTATTACTTTAACACCATGTTTTAATAATGCTTGCAAGAATCCATTCATCATGTATCATCATACTATAATTGTCAATATGAATGCATTCACAATATCTTATGCCATACTCATGCATCTAGGATCGACAGAGGAGATAACGTTGCTGGAGTTCGATGAAGGAGAGGAAGGGGACCAACAGGAGATTCCTCAAGCCGCAGCTCCCAAATGCGAGGAGCAGAACCCAGAATAGCTTCCAGAGTGCCCTGATCACCGCCCCACTTCCTTTCTAAAAGGCAAGCCCCGGAGCATTCTAAGTCTCCTAGTATTTTACAAAATATTACTCGAGTCCTTTATGATTGATGCATTAGGTTATAAGTGTTGATTGGAACCACTTGATGCATATAAATTCCTTGTCCAGTAATAATACCTTTAACCCTGTATAAGTCCAGGATCGAATATATGCTTAGCCATGCTTAGACCGGTAGAAGTCGGGTGATTTTCTGTCACCTGCGAGATATAGGTGGATACCGAAGCACGGTTGGCTATATTTGCTATCGTGGAAAAGAACCATGGGGTAAAAGTAAATCAAGGCCAGGTAGAGTCTATGGTAGGTTGACTTATGAGATTCCATCCGTGCTGATTAAGGACTGTACCGTTGTTGGCACTTCTGACAAGATTGAACGTATGCCTATCACATAGCTGACCGGTTAACTCATTCCGACCGTGAAGCCGAGTAGCTCAACACAGGTCGGGCCTCGCTCTATAAGAATGCGCACTCTGGATGGTAGTAAGGTTATGCGGGGAGCCAGACTGAGCCCAAGGGTAGGCTAGGCCTGAACGTCCTGGCATTTGGTTGTCCCTGATTGTGCGGCACTGGGCGAACCCGTGAAATGTGTACTTGAGTTGTACCAAAGGTGACCTAAGGCTACCATGGCTGGTAGACCCGGCTTTGTGTTAGGAATAAATTCCCAGCTGGTTGAAATCGATTCGAATCGCCGTCTCTCCTGGATAGTGAGAAACTTGGCTAGCCCCAACATCGTAGTAACTGTACTATGGAATATGATGGTTCGAATAAACATGGAATTACAATACCTGCTATGGTTACTATTGTATGCTCTTAAAATGATATACCACATGTTTGGCATAGGATAGTTGCTAATTTAGAGATGCATAGTCATAATTAACTTGATAACAGAATTATAATTGTATAACTGAGTTAATCGCTTTTTATGCAAAATGTTGTTAAGCTATATCCACTTATACAGCCCTGCATAATCCTTGGAGTCATTTTATTTTTGGTTTATAATAGGTAAGTCCGGCTGAGTACCTTCTCATACTCAGGGTTTATTTTCCCATTGTTGCAGATGGTACTGTTTATCATGGTTATTGCAAGAGTTGCTTCTATCCCGCTGTGGATGAGGAGTAAGCCTTGGGCAGGCTTCTTTATTAATCCCTCTACATGCTTTTGTGGACTGTGATCATATGTTGGCACTGTATCAAACTATGTTGGTACTCGATCCTTGTTGTTGAATCTGTGAACTTTATGTAATATGTGACATGTATGTCGAATCATGTACGATCTTGGTTGTTGTAAATCGTTTATCGAGACCCGTTGTGGTACTCGACGGACTACCGGGTTTATATGGGTTCAAGTATGACAGTGCGACTGCTTATGGGCTGCTATTGTACTTGTACTCTTATAAATTGGTCAGTTCTGCGATAGCAACTTTGGAGCCTTGGTGTCCGCTATGAACCTCTCGAAGATGTTGGTGCAGGATGGTTGCTCGCTTGCCAAAGACGTGAAGGAGATAGATCTTGAGAGCCTGGCCGATCTTGGAACGACTTCACGTGATATCAAAAGATCAGTCCGCCACTTCATGAAGTCATTCTGGGTGAAATTTGGCCGAGCCGAGGCTTGCTCGATGGTAGAGGCACACTGAGCTGAGGTTGGTTTTTCCCATGTATCTTGTTTCTCCCTTAAGTTTTATGCCGCTTGTTTGTTGTTTTTATACCTTGGTGTTATTTTTGTAGGAGTTGCAGAAGACGGAGGCTGCACGTGGTGCTGTTGGTGGGCAATCTTTGCTGGCTATGGTGGTGCCGGCTCCAAAGGCTCCATCTCTAGCTGCTAAGGTCCCAAAGCCCTAGGAACCTACGCCTGCTCCTGCCGATCCGAAGGTGTAGTGTAGGTTTTAGTTAGTTTTCTTAGGCTTGGTGGAGGGCGGTGTGCTGCAGATGCCCGTCCTTTTGAATATATTTAGGTCTAAATTATGAACTTGTCATGTGCAGGACTCCTTCACTGGGACTGTGCAGGATGTGTCTCCTGTTACTATGTTTGAAGATAGAATTTATGTTAGTGGTGAACTATGACAATATTAGCGGGAAGCTTTTCCCCATCGTTCTATTCATGGTATGTTTGCTTTTGTAAAGTATGATATTGATAATGAATGTGCGGAGTTTACTAGGTCATTAGCCTGGTGAGGGCGTCAACCTTAGTTTTTAACTGATTTGTTTGGCTGGTCTTCGTGCATTTGTAGCTGTTACTTGGAAGGCCTTAACGCCTCCTCTTTTTGTTTGCCCTGTTGTTGCCTTCGAGCTTTTGTACTTGTCGGTGCAAAAAGTAGCCAACAAGTAAATATTTGTCATTTTGCCGTACATTGTGATTAGATGTGGCCTAGCACTCAATGACATAGGGTTTATACTAGTTCAGGCAACGTGCCCTACATTTAGTTTGAGTCGGTTGATGACTTTATTGCTGAGCCCAGGTGCTCAAAGTTTGTTGTGGGGTTACAAACGACTGGGAATAAGATGGGGGTGTTAGAGGTCCGGGTTGACTCTAGACTGAAGGGCCAAGAATGATGAGAGCTCCTACGTGCGCTAAGTATTGGAACTTATGCTCTATGTAGCTTTAGAGTTTTAGAGTCGTGGAGCTATTTGAGTGCTCAGAATGTCTAAAGCTAGCAGAGAGAGAGTCAGAATGACCGTCCTCCTTTTAGGAGGGTGCGCATCTCCTTTTATAGGTGAAGGGGATGGCCTTACAAGTTGAGAGAGAGACTGTTGATGCCCAGATGCATATGGCAGGCTCCATCATGTTCTTCTGGTATGGAAAATGTCAGCGCCTACCATACTGTAGGACAAATGTTGGCGCTCGCAACACTGTTTGTGTTCTGACATGTCCAAAAGGTTACAAAGTACCCTTCTGGCATGGCCTAACAGTACTGTCCTGTAGGTGTGCAGGGTATAGTCCTCAGTATTACAATTTACTTGAGAGCCTTACCATATCTGCTCCGCCTGATTTCTTGGGTCCTCACCAAGCTTCTAATGCGCTATTGTTGTAATCATATCTGCTTTTGTAATAAACTTTTTCTTGACTATGTTTCGTGCGGTTTGTTTTACAAAGGATTCTTGCTATAATTTTTGGCTAGGCCAAAGGGTTACATTTCTTGTGGCTTAGTTTCACTCTAGCCTCCGCTTCTCTTCTCTAGCCTATGTTGAATACGAGTCTGTGCTCTTGCGCGGAGGAGCTAGGTTGTTGGTTTTTTACCTTGGGCACCTTGTAGAGGCTTTGGTGCTTGTTTTGCTACTTTGGCCTCCGTCTTTGTGATTGCTTGAAGTTGATAAGGAAGTTCTAGCACGTTGCAGTAGACAAACTGAGGTGCTCGTATTTGATCTTGCTGATGTTGTGAAGGCTTTGGCGCAATTTGAGCATTCATTGGAGGTGCTAATTTTTATTCTTGATGCTTCTCTAGAGGCCACAGAGCAATTTGAGCAAGTAACGGAGGTCGAAGAAGCATTTCTTGGACATTGCCTCCGCTTGCATCTGGATTGTCTTGTTTTTGCCTTTAGCTATGCTGGAGTAGCTACGCTCCCATCAAACATGGTTGATGTCGGGTTGCGCCAGATGGTATCTTTGATTGCAGGGGGATGTTACGAGCCTTCATGCGATACCCTCCTACAACCTCTGACACTGACTGTTTGCTGCCAAACTTAGGTCATTTAATGCCTCATTGAGGCTGTATGGCATTGGGTGGATGATGTGTACAACCTCAACGTGGCCATCACTAGGCTACGTGAGCTGTTGGATTTACGAGTCTTCACATGATACCTCCAAGCCTTTTGTTTCTAAGGACACTTTGGCTTCCATTTTACTCTGTGTTGGCTCTATAGTGCACTAGTTTTTGACTGGTTTGGCTTCCCCCCTAGCGCTCTTCTGTTGGTAGGGGCATGAAAATGTACTAACCGGGGCTATTGCAGTGGCGGGGCGCCAGATTTTATAGCATACTACTTATACGTTTTAATAAATCTTGGTGGTTGGCCAGTCTTTATTGCTTAGATATGTTTTTAAGTCATAATGAGCATCAGATTTTCCTATACCTAGCGTATCTCCTAGGCTTTATTGCTATTGTACCTTAGCTATTAATTCCTGATATTTATTTGAAGCTTGATAATGGCAAGCCTCTTGCTGATTCCTACGCCTAAGGTAGGTCTTTGTTAGGTTTGCTTTGGCCTTTTTGGCCATTTTGATAAATCCTTGAAGCCTAAATGTGGACAGAGCTTTCTCAAGGTGACAGGCTAATTTAGCTGAGGAGGTCATTCCATGCTTTAGAGCCTTCGTCTAAAGCATTGGAGGGTCCTCTTTTGTCGTAATGTTGTTGTCGAATATTGTGGCTCTGTTGCTAGCCACTTTCGACCTTCGCTTTTCATGGTATTCTTGGGGGATTCCTCTTTATATTTTTAGCGGTTTTTACATGGAACCTACCTTGTTAAAAACCTCACCTCCGCTAGGGTTCCCCTTTGTGTGGAAAAGAGTGCAGGCCCATCTTGCATGAAATGTAAAAAATACGAAAACTTGGAGAAGCTCAGTGACCTTCGCTTATAGTTCTGCGGAGTCCACATTTTTACATTTAGATGTAAAATCTACGCAAACTATTGATGTTCCAGGTATGGGTTGTTGTTTTGCCTTCTCCGTCAGTCAGGTAGAATGACCCAGGTCTTCTAGCGGCCTTTGCCACATATGGACCTTCCCATTTTGGTTGAAGCTTTCCAACATTTTTAGCATTAGGTTCCCTTCTAAGGACTAGGTCTTCATCTTGTATGAATTTTCTAATCACTTTGTTGTCTCTTTGCTTTTTGGTTTGGTCTTGGTATTTTGTAATGTTTTGTACTGCTTCTAATCTTGTGCCCTCAGAGTACTCTTCACCTTCTCCAAGTGCCTGTTTTATGATGCGAAGGCTCTAATGCCTGGCTTCTTCAGGCAGCATTGCTTCTTCATCGTATAAGAATTTGAACGATGTGAAGCCTGTTATTATAGAGGTTGTAGTGTTATGGGACCACACTACCCTCGACAGTTCCTCTACCGACTTGCCTTTGCGAAGGTTGAATAAAGTCTTTGCTATTGCTAAGAATATCACTCTATTAGCTCATTCCACTGCTCTGTTTGATTATGGGTGGTAGACTAAGGCGAAGGCTACCTTGGTACCTATACTCTTGTAGAATTCTTTGAAGTTGTCGAGTCGAATTGCTTTCAATTATCAACTGTTAGGGTCATTGGTATTCCGAATCTACAAATTATGTTCTGCCAGAAGAACTTTTTTACTATCTCTGATGTGATTGTTGCGAGTGGTTTGGCCTCAATCCATCTTGTGAAATATTCTACGGCAACTACTACAAACTTGTTCCCCCTTGTGATGGTGCTAGCGGCCCAACCAGGTCCATGCCCCATTTTTGTAGGGGCCAAGTGGGTGGGATGAGTTGTATAGCAGCCGAAGGTTTTGACTAGTGTGTGAAGGTGGTCTAGCATGCTTGCATATCTTGACAATCTCTTCTATGTCTTTGATGTGCGTAGGCCAATAGAATCCTTACCTGATGGCCTTCGTAGACAGTGCCCCCGGACCAATGTGTGAGCCGCATAAACCTGAGTGGATTTCCTATAGAAGGTTTTTGCCTTTGCTCTAAGGTATGCACTTGAGTAATGGTTGGTGTGGGGGATATACCCCCGGGTACCACAAGATGGTACATGGGCCACACCATCCGAGGTGGCCCGGCCCGTAAGATCAAGGCGTGCACATCAAGATTACAAGTTGTACTAGATATTGTAATAGTACCAAATTGGATACTTTACTTGTAACCTTGTCTCTTCGAAGTATATAAGGAGAGACAAGGGTCCCCTATAGGATAGGTTAATCTGTATACATCTCAATACCATACACCAAAGACACATGACGTAGGGTATTACGTCGACCAGACGGCCCGAACCTGTCTAAATCGCTGTCTCTGCGCCTTGTGTCACCATCTGATTCCTAATTACACGCACCGTCTACCAATAATCTACCACCATGAGCACCCCCCTCAGTGGACTGCCGACCATATTTTGTCGATAGTGGCACGCTAGGTAGGGGTCCCCTTTTAGGGGTTGTGCATGCTGATCTTCCAATGAATCAGATGGAAAATTTCTTCATTAACATCATCAGTGGCGCGCCAGATGTCACGGCGCAAATTTTGTGAACTCACAACTACAAGCTTTGATACATGGAGTCAAGCGATGGATCCTCTGATTGGTGCATACGGCTCTGCATCCTCTACTAATTAGGTTGGGCATATCGGCAATAGGACATGGTGCTCTTATTTTCCTTATCGATCTACGTCCGGCTCGATGCGTCGTCAACCGTAGCCTGGAGTATTGCCGGCACCGCTCGTACACCGACTAACAAGATCTGGAGGCAAATAATCAAGATGTATCTCACGTGAGGCAACAGTGCATGCATATACACGTATGTCATCCATGCATATACACGTATGTCATCCATGCATACACGTATATCATCCATGGGGAAATTCTCCACTTGATCATGCGAAGCTTCCGCTTGACCTCACACAAGCTAAGTCAACTTTTTAATCTTAAAAGTAATATATCATATGACATAGTATGTGTCTAGATATCTACATATACGTATGATTATTTTGTCAGGAATCCAACTATGCTCATCATCGTTCTGCAGATCTCATCGGCAAACCTCTAGCTCATTCGTGAGGGCATCGAATTTGATGCCAAAGTACAACCTAAACAAGCGTAGTCTAGTACATGGAGGTCTGGCAACGGCCTTGTGCTCCTGCCCGTGCGGAGTAGCCCATGAAGATTGGAAGCAGAAACAAGGACAAGAACGTGGAACATCACCAGCACCGTGGCGGCGGTCATATCCTTAAGATCCAATCGGCTGGGAGTCACCAGCATGTACATGCATGATGCCCTGGTGTCCGATAGCCTCAAGAATGAAGACTCGATCAATAGAAGACGTGCGTGATCTAGGGAAGCCCTGCAAAGCTAACAACATATGTAGCTTGTATATATGTATATACATCTACAAGGAAGAAAGCGAGCCGCCAAGCGAGCCGACCGAGCCGTCTAGTGAGCCGTGTCAAATCACGAACAAGTCACGCCCATCTACTCATCCACCACGTCGACCACGTCCCGAACGGCTCTGCCAACCACGGACCACATCGACCACGTCCCAAGCAGCTCCGCTGAGCTCCGACCATGTCAACCACATCCCGAGCAGCTCCACCGAGCTCCGACAATGACCACGTCGACCACGTCCCGAGCAGCTCCACCGAGCTCCGACCACCTCGACCACCAGACCACATCGCAATGATGATCGCTGCGAAGAACGGTGCTATGACAACCACGACCACCATCACGACAGGTCGGAAAGCTCGAGGACCGGATAACTTCATCACCACCGACCAGATTTCTATCCAAAGATAAGTACACTTCTAATATTTATATTTAATATAATTTTCATTACGACGTCTCTCCACAACGTCCTTGTCATGATTATTCTTCAAATAACGTTTGTCCATGTATACAATCTTAAATATAACATACAGCTATACTTAATGCAAATGCTCGACCAGTTATGTTGACGCTCGATGTCTCCAGAAAAGGCCCTGTCTCTGGCTCCTCCCTACACGTGCACGAGCGTCTGCCCTCTGCGTTATGGGTGGTCGGCAGTGGCTCCTTAGCGACGCTTTGTTCTTCCTACACGTGCACGGGCTCCATGCCCCGTGTTATGGTTAACGGGCTAGCTAGGGTTGGAGACTCAGCTACATACTAACTGGTCAGGCGGTTTATGTTAAGTATAAACACAAACTTCACATTAACACTAATGTTTACAAAGCACCAACTGCTTTATCACATCATGTTCATTTGCAAATGACTGCTGAGCATTATTTCTTCACCGCTGATTTTTTCTCCATAATTTATTATTTTGTACATCATGTACTACCATTCTACATATTTATATTGCAGTAATTTCGAGCTATGCTCGGGGACTTTGTCGCTCACTTCTTGACCTACGCTCGGGGACTACCTTGATCACTCTTCGACCACGGCTCGAGGACTTCGTCGCTCGCTCCTTGACCTATGCTCGGGGACTGCCTCGATCACTCTCCGACCACGGCTCGGGGACTTCGTCGCTCGCTCCTCAACCTATGCTCGGGGACTACCTCGACCAATCTCTGACCACGGCTCGGGGACTTTGCGTCTCAACTACATGTGACTGGCAAGTCGCATACAGTTGGGATATTTTTTCTCACTTAGACCTTGCTACAAGGCTCATACCTCGCCTTCCAGCAAGCTCGGGGACTACATCGGTATGACGCACCTGCCGGTGCATCTCGTATCGCCTGTACGACGATTGGGTTCTCAACTTAACTAGGAATTCTTTATAGACCCTGGCACCACGTGCCTACATCGCCTACTACCAGGCTCAGGGACTAAGTGGGCACACTTCACCTCGCGGTGAATGTGTTTGTTTTTCGACCCCTATGCCTCTGATGATCAAGGACGCTACGCTTCAAGACGCACTTACATTTCTTTTCAGAAATACAAGTGGGCACACTTCCCAGGACAGAAATCTTTTTCTTTCTTCTTAAGAGCACCATACATTCTTCGGACAACCTACTTCTCCAGCGACAACAGTGGTCGGAGATGTCAAGAACTCAAGCCTCACTGTTCGGAGAAGGTTGAAATGGCGTGTCACATCAGAATACATGGCGCTCGGGGACTAGCTGTGGGGGATATACCCCTGGGTACCACAAGATGGTACATGGGCCGCACCATCCGAGGTGGCTCGGCCCATAAGATCAAGGTGTGCACATCAAGATTACAAGTTGTACTAGATATTGTAATAGTACCAAATTGGATACTATACTTGTAACCTTGTCTCTTCAGAGTATATAAGGAGAGACAAGGGTCCCCTAGAGGACAGGTTAATCTGTATATATCTCAATACAATACACCAAAGACACAAGACGTAGGGTATTACGTCGACCAGACGGCCCGAACCTGTCTAAATTGCTGTCTCTGCGCCTTGTGTCACCATCTGATTCCTGATTACATGCACCATCTACCGATAATCTACCACCACGGGCACCCCCCTCGGTGGACTACCGACCATATTTCGTCGACAGTTGGACAACCCCTTTTTTGTACAATATTCCATCTATTAGTGTATAGTTTCTTGCTCTTGCTGTCATTCTTGTTGTGCTTGCTTCATACTCTGTGTGATGCACGTTGTTCAAGCAATCTGCGATCAGCTGCCTCTAGTCTTCGGACAAGGTAACTAAGACCATTTTGAATGCCTTTGTTGTGACCTGCATTGCCAATGCTTGCAGCACTTGATATAAGGCTCCGTTTGGTATGGGCAAGTTGTTTGCTGCTGCCTTCGCCAGCTCATCCGCTTTTGCATTTTCTTCTCTTGGTATGTACTACAGGGTGAACCCTAGAACCTCTGCTCAAGAGCCCTTACTATGGCTAGGCACTTGATCAGTTCTAGTTCTCATGCCATATATTCTTTTTTTACTTGTCCTGCTATGACTTGGGAGTCTGTTTTTGCCAGTAGTGTTTTTGCTCTGAGTGCCTTTGCCTTGTTGAGGCCTAGTATGAGGCCTTCATATTCTATTATATTATTTGTTGCCATGAATTCTAACCTTGCTGCATACTTCGTGCGGAGGTCAGATGGAACTATCAAAATGGTAGAGGCTCCAACGCCTAGATGTCCCCATGCCCCATTTGTGTAGAGTGTCTAGATTTGGGGCTGAGGCTGCGGGGCTTGTTCTGTTGAAGGTGTCAAATTTGCCATAAAATTTGATAGCGCTTGTGACTTGATTGTTGTTCTTGATACATAGTTGAGTTCCTTTGTTGCCCATTCCCCTATTCTTCTAGAGGCTTCTTTGTTGCTAAGTATGTCCCTGAGTGGTTGAAGAGGGCACTATGATCTCATGTGCTTGGAAGTAGTGCTTCAATTTCCTTGAAGAGATCAACACTGCATATGCTATTTTTTCTATCTCTGTATAGTTCAACTTTGATCCTAACAGGGCTTCTGGGATGTAGTAGACCGGCTGTTGTATGACATTCGACTCTTTTTCTTTCTCTTGGACAAGCACCCCACTAACCGCATGGTCAGAAGCTGCAACATATAACAACAATGGAGCCTTCGGATTTAGCACTATCACCACGAGTCTGCTAGCCAAATAATATTTGAGTTGTTGGAAGGCCTTTGACTGTTCTGGCCCCTCAAAGCTTTGAGGAATGGGAGGCTATGTTTTGCTGACTTTGAGATCAATCTGTTTAGTGCTGCTATTCTTCCAGAGAGTTTTTGGACTTCCTTTTTGGTTGATGGTTCCACCATTGAGATTATGGCCTTTGTTTTGTCTGGGTTGGCTCTTATGCCTTCGGGTCCTATGATGTACCCAAGCATTTTACCTCTGCTTACGCCGAAGACACACTTTTCTGGATTGAGTTTGAGCCCCTCTTCTCTTAGATTGGCGAAGGTTTTCTTTAAATCTACTATGTGATCTCCTTCATTCTTGCTCATCACCACAATATCATCAACATAAGCTATGATGTTTTTCTGTAGCTATGGACCGAGGACTGCCTTCATCATTCAAGCAAAGGTTGATCCTACGTTTTTCAATCCTTCAGGCATTCTTTTGTAACAATAAGTTCCGAAGGGGGTAGTGAAACTAGTCTTCACCTCATCTTCTTTGTTGAGCTAGATCTAGTGGTACCTAGAGAAGCAATCTAGGAGAGAGAAGCGCTTGCATCCTGCTGCCTTGTCGACGGAGGTGTCTATTCTTGGGAACAGAAAAGGATCTTTCTTGCATGCTTTGTTTAGATCTGTGAAGTCTATGCACATTCTCATCTTTCCATTTTTTGGCACCAGGACTATATTTGCTAGCCATTCTGAGCACTTGATTTCTCTAATGACGTTTGTGTTTAACAACCTCTGAACTTTGGCTTTTGCTGCTGAAATTCTCTCCTCCGACATTTTCCTTTGTCACTGCTTCTTTGGCTTTATTATGGGATTGATGTCAAGGGAGTGTTGTATATGTTGGGTTATGAGGATGCTATGCTAGCCGGAAAACAAAATTTTGACCTCATAAAGTAGGCTCTACTGCTAGTTATAGATCACGGGATTACCACTAGACGCGTAGGTGCAGCGGAAGCAACTCGATGTAGTCGTACATGTTGTAGCAGTGCCATGCAGTTGCAAGGTTGTCTGTACGTCCATCCCCTTCATGCGGTTCATCCTTGTGCTCTAGATGTAGCACCTCTGAGGTATCCACACGTACAGGGAGGAAGCGTCGTGCCTCCAGACTGCTAGGTCCGCGAGGAGCAGCAGACGCGGGCGTAGGGTGGGCGGCGGTGGCTGCCAAAATGGCGTGGAACCCTAGCCCCATTGCCCACCCCACTTATTTATAGGCGTCCCTAATGAGCTCCTGAGTTGGAGGCCCATTAGTAACCCTAAGCCTTGTCTAACTCGGATCCAATCCGAATTAGGCTTCCAGCCCCTTAAGCATGAGACCCTATGGGTTCACGCACACATAGACATGGCCCGAGTACTCCTACTCGGCCATTAGTTGATAGCGGTCTCTAGCAAGGCATGTCAACTCCTATGCATACGCAAAGATCATATTAGACGAACCACCACAAAACCACATACTTGTTATTCCCTTGCCTCACGATATTTGGTCCAACTCATAGGTTAACACTTAACCCAAGCACGGCCATGCATTTCTTGATCTAATCATTAGAGTGATCTAGTGATATCTCTCTCATATAGAGAGGGGCAAATTCCATCTTAATTGTCTATGTCTCATAGCATGTTTCCCGACAAACCTAAAAAACCACCTTTATAACTACCCTGTTACAGAGTAGCGTTTGATAGTCCCTGAGTAGGTCATTTCACATCTTGAATACATACAACAATCTTAGGTCTAAGGACATAACGTACATGATGTGAATAGAGATAATAACAACATCTCACGTTGGGTCAGTGCAGCCCCATGTCATACATGTGCCCACATTATTAGTTTGACATCTCCATGTCTATGACTTGTGAAACATAGTCATCAACTAATAATATGTTGATCCATTATTCATGTGTGTTCTCACACGAACCCTGACCAAGGACAACATTAGAATAACCATACAAGTAAAAGAGTTTCATAAACAATTCACATAATTGTTAATCGATATAGGTTGTCTTTAATGGAAATTCAATGAACTCATAATATATCATGGATATAAGGCAATATAATCATCTCTATGATTATCTCTAGGGAATACTCCCAACAATCTCCCACTTGCACTAGAGTTAATCTCAAAGATATCTAATACCCATAGCTCTCATGTGCGCCTCATGTTTAGGCTGTGGAAGAGCCTTTGTCAAAGGATCTACAACATTCAAATCTGTGTGTATCTTGCACATCTTGATCTCATCTCGTCTAACGAACTCTTGAATGAGGTGAAATTTCCGCAGTACATGTTTGTTCTTTTGGTGATTCCTTGGCTCCTTAGCCTGCGCAATTGCCCCATTGTTGTCATAATGTAGGTTCAATGGGCTAGACACATTTGGAAACACACCAAGTTCAATGAGGAACCACCTCATCCAAAAACCTTCCTTCGCAGCTCCAGAAGCTGCAATGTACTCGACCTCTGCTGTAGAATCGGTCACCATCTCCTACTTGGAACTTTTCTAACTTACAACACCATCATTTATTGTGAACACAAAACCTGATTGAGAATATGAATCATCCATGTCAGTTTGGAAGCTAGCATCGGTGTAACCATTTACAACGAGCTCCTCCTCACCTCCATAGATTAGGAACACATCTTTAGTCCTTCTCAAGTACTTAAGAATGTTTTTAACAAGTGTCCAGTGACTCTCTCCTAGATCAGCATATGAGACATCTAGGCGAGTACATATCATGGCATACATGATGGAATCAACTACCGAGACGTATGGAACCTTACTCATGCACTTCCACTCATCAGCTATCGAAGGACACTATTTATCGCTAAAGCGCATACCATGTGACATAGGCAAGAACCATTTCTTGGACTGTTCCATGTTGAATCATTTCAACGCCTTATCAATGTACATATCTTGGCTTAATCCTATAAGCCTCTTCGATCTATCTCTATAGATCTTGATGCCCAAAATGTATGTTGCTTCTCCTAAATCCTTCATAGAAAAAATATTATTTAGTGAAGTCTTTACGGATTGCAACATAGGAACATCATTCCCAATCAATAATATGTCATCCACATACAAGATCAGAAATACAACAGCGCTCCCACTTTCCTTCTTGTAAACACAAGGTTCTTCTTCATTCTGACGGAAGCCAAACCCTTTGTCCACTTCATCAAAATGAATGTTCCAACTCCAAGATGCTTGCTTTAACCCATAAATGGATTTCTGAAGCTTGCAAATTTTTCCAGCATTGTTTGGATCAACAAAACCTTCGGGCTGTATCATATACATGTCCTCCTCCAAATTTCCATTTAGAAAGGTTGTTTTAACATCCATCTGCCATATCTCATAATCAAAATAAGCAGCTATTGCTAGAATGATCCGGATAGATTTAAGCATCGCTACCGGCGAGAAAGTCACGTCATAGTCAATTCCTTGAACTTGCCGAAAACCCTTTGCAACAAGTCAAGCTTTATAGATGTGAACGTTTCCATCCATATCCTTTTTCTTTTTATAGATCCATTTTCACTCTATGGGTCTAACCCCATCAGGTGGGTCAACCAAGTTCCAAACTTGATTGTTTCCCATGGAATCTATCTTGGATCTCATGGCACTTTGCCATTTCTTGGAATCTGGGTCCATCATTGCTTCTGCATAAGTCATAGGTTCATCATCATCTAACAATAACAAATCCCCACGCAACTCATGGATTCTTGCCGACCTTCATGGTTGTGGCGGTGTTTCTATTGCCACGGCTATCTCAACTTGTTCTGCTACATTAGCATCACTTGTAGAGTCCTTCCCAACTGGCTCATCTTGAACTTCTTCAAGATACACCTTCTGTCCACTTTTCTCTCTTTTGAGAAACTCTTTCTCTAAGAAAACACCATTCCGAGCAACAAACACTTTGCCCTCTGATCGGTTGTAGAAGTAATACCCTAAAGTTTCCTTTGGATATCCCATGAAAAAGCATTTGTCTGACTTAGGTGTTAGTTTATCTATCATAAGTAATTTGACATAAACTTCACAACCCCAAATTTTTAGAAAAGACAAACTGGGACTCTTACTAGTCCACATCTCATGTGGTGTCTTAACTACGGACTTAGACGGTACCCTATTCAATGTGAAAGCGGCTATTTCTAGAGCATATCCCCAAAATGATAACGGTAGGTCTGACTGGCTCATCATAGACTGAACCATGTCCAACAAAGTCTGATTATGTCACTCAGACACGCCATTTCTCTGAGGCGTTCTAGGTGGTGTAAGCTGTGGAACAATTCCGCAACTCTTTAGATGATTGCTAAACTCGTGGCTCAAATATTCGCCTCCACAATCAGATCGCAAAGCCTTAATTTTCTTGCCACGTTGATTCTCTACTTCACTCTGAAACTCCTTGAACTTTTCAAATGTCTCAGACTTATGTCTCATTAAGTAGACATAGCCATATCTACTAAAATCATCAGTGAAGGTTATGAAGTATTGGAATCCACCTCTTGCTGTTGTACTCATTGGTCCGCACACATTAGTATGTATGAGTTCCAGCAAGTCTATCGCCCTCTCTGGAAAACTTGTGAAGGGTGTCTTGGTCATCTTGCCCAGCAGGCAAGCCTCACATGTCTCGTATGATTCAAAATCAAACAAAGTTAAAAGCCCATCAGAATGGAGCCTCTTCATGCGATTCTCGCTTATATGACCTAAACGACAATGCCACATATAGGTAGGACTTAACTCATTAAGCTGAGGCCTTTTAGCACTTATATTATAGACAGGAGCATCTTCAAGATTTAAAATAAATAACCCATTCACAATGGATGCAGAAGCCACAATCATGCCATTTTTAGAGATCACACAACCATTGTCTTTACTTGCAAATGAATAACCATCCTTCATCAAACATGAAGGTGACACAATGTTTTGACTTAAACTAGGAACAAAATAACAATTATTCAACTCCATAATAAATCCTGACGGGAGGTGGAGTTGCATCGTCCCGACGTTCAATGTAGCAACTCTTGCATTATTGCCCATGCGGAAATCAACTTCTCCCTTTTCCATGCTTCTACTTTTTATCATTCCCTGCATCGTATTACAAATATGAGCAACCGATCCGGTATCAAATACCCAAGAATTAATATAGAATTAGCAAGGAAAATGTCCGTAACATAAACAACAAGTGTACAAGCTGCGGGAGTACCTTTACTGCCGCGATCCTTTATGGATTCTAGGTACAGCTTGCAGTTCCTCTTCCAGTGACCTTTCCCATGACAATGAAAGCACTCAGCATCAGCAGGTGGTCCAGCCTTGGGTACAACTTGCAGTTCCTCTTCTAGTGACCTTTCCCATGACAATGAAAGCACTCAGCATCAGCAGGTGGTCCAGCCTTGGGCACAGGTGGGTTTGGCTTAGAGATCTCATCTTTAGCCTTGCCCTTTTTCTTCTTCCAAGAATTGCCCTTCTTCTTAAACTTAGGCTTGTTTTGGACCGCCATCACATGGCTACTGCTAGCACCTTTCTTGATATCAGCCTTTGTTGTTTTAAGCATGCCACATAATTCATTCAAGCCCTTCTCCGCCCCATGCATATGGTAGTTCGCGATGAAATTTCCATAGCTAGGTGGAAGAGACGTGAGAATAAAATCAATAGCTAATTCAGGGCCAATTAGGAAGCCCAGCTTCTCCAACCTCTGAGTGTAACCAATCATTTTGATCACATGTGGCCCAACTGCTGTGCCCTCTGCTAGCTTGGTTTCAGCAAAAGCCTTTGAGACATTGAACCTTTCAGTCCTAGCTTGAGTCTGAAACATATCATTGAGCGCCACGATCATATTGTGCGCTGCATGGTTATTGTCAAACTGCAATTGCAGATCTGGTTCCATACAAGCAAGCATAGGGCAACTCACTTCAAAATCAGCATCACATGCTCTCTTGTAAGCATTTTTCTCTACAGCAGGTGCATTATCAGTAGGCTCTTGTGGTAATGGGGTGTCTAGAATTTCTTCCTTTTTCTCAGCCCTGAGAACAATTCTCAGGTTGCGGATCCAATCTGCATAGTTTGTTCCATTCAACTTATCTTTCTCAAGAATTGAACACAAAGTAAATGGTTGATTGCTAGGCGCCATTTATCTATAACAAAATTAATGCAAAATACTAAGACAATGTATCCAAGATAGAGTAAACATTACTAAACCTTTAATAGAATCTACTCCCACTAAAATCAATATCCCTCTCTTGAAACTTAGTGATTGAAGACCCACAACTAACAAGTCTACTAGTGAGCTTTAGCATCACTGCTAGAAGACATGGTAGATTGGTAAGCAACTCTTTGCTAATCATATCACATATGACTCTTGTTGTTGGGTAGCATCTCTATGCTTTGGTGCCCAACTACTCATACTCCAAGGTCCCTAACCATTAGGATGACCTTGTCCAAGTAACCAACCCTTCTGCTATAAGTATCCGATACGAACCTGTCTAGTTAAGGAAAACTAGTGGCACCCTAATTTCATAGACCCACCACCGATTGTACAAGACACATGACAGTGCAAGGTTTGGGGAAGCATTTTAACTTAAACATTGCCAAGGGATCATTCTACTTCACCATCGCATGTAGACAAAAACATTATCGCACGTGAAAGTAGAACATAGTAAGAACGACATTAACACAGATATGACATGGTATAGCCCATTGTTCCTTTGGGGATCTCCATCTCCATCGAATTGTTCCTCATGATGATCTCCATCTCCATGATCCATGTATGCCATCCTTTAGTGATGAGTCCACCAAGACTAGCTATCACTAACGTAAGGCAGTGAAGAAAATCACATAGTCACGGATAGGATCATCACAGTTTGGCACACAGGCCATTACATCAAATTGACAATATCTTTGTGGCTCTAGCCATATTGTCATACTCACGACATGCAAGCCATGAATTAATTATATACATGCATCACATACACATAGGGGCTATACCAGTCATAAATTCCTACAAAACAGAGTTAACCGATTCCGACGTCTAATCTTAAAACGCCAAAAACACCATCTTCCCTGCCATTTTTTGCAAATCTAATTTCAGCAAAACTACCAAAGGCGGTGAGAATCGGATGTAAAATTTTTTCTTTACAATTTTCGTTTAGAGTTCGTCTTAATCCGAGGTCGTATGCAAAAGTTATGGTTGTTTTACCGAACAACACTTTTTCTTGCACCCCGGCGCTCGGCAGTAGATCCAATCTATCACCGTTGCGCATCACATGCGCTCGGCACTTGACCTAGGTTTGATTCGATCAATCTGATTGATCTCCATCCTGCCATGACTGGATTTACATGTATCACTTAACTCAGATGGCGGAATTCTAACCGGTACGAGTAGATCGTTACAAGACCAACACGGTAAAATCACGAACCATGACTAGAGACTCATCTACAACCATGCATATCTCCATACACACTCATGTGAACCTATAACAACACAGTAACCTGGCTCTCATACCACTGTTGGGTTATGAGGATGCTATGCTAGCCGGAAAAAAAAAATTTGACCTCATAAACCAGGATCTACTGCTAGTTATAGATCACGGGATTACAACTAGACGTGCAGGTGCAGTGGAAGCAACTTGATGTAGTCATACACGTCATAGCAATGTTGTGTAGTTGCAAGGTTGTCCGTACGTCTGTCCCCTTCATGTGGTTCATCCTTGTGCTCCAGATGCAGCACCTCCGAGGTATCCACACGTATAGGGAGGAAGCGTCGTGCCTCTAGACTGCTAGGTCCATGAGGAGCAGCAGGCGCAGGCATAGGATGGGCGGTGGTGGCTGCCAAAATGGCATGGATCCCAAGCCCCATTGAACACCCCACTATTTTATAGCCGCCCCTGTACGACGATTGGGTTCTCAACTTAACTGGGAATTCTTTTTAGACCCTGGCACCACGTGCCTACGTCACCTACTACCAGGCTTGGGGACTAAGTGGGCACACTTCACCTCACGGTGAATGTGTTTGTTTTTTGACCCCTACGCCTCTGATGATCAAGGACGCTACGCTTCAAGATGCACTTACATTTCTTTTCAGAAATACAAGTGGGCACACTTCCCAGGACAGAAATCTTTTTCTTTCTTCTTAAGAGCACCATACATTCTTTGGACAATCTACTTCTCTGGCGACAATGGTGGTCAGAGATGTTAAGAACTCAAGCCTCACTGTTCGGAGAAGGTTGAAATGGCGTGTCGCATCAGAATACATGGCGCTCAGGGACTAGCTATGGGGGATATACCCCCGAGTACCACAAGATGGTACATGGGCCGCACCATCCGAGGTGGCCCGGCCCGTAAGATCAAGGCATGCACATCAAGATTACAAGTTGTACTAGATATTGTAATAGTACCAAATTAGATACTTTACTTGTAACCTTGTCTCTTCAGAGTATATAAGGAGAGGCAAGGGTCCCCTAGAGGACAGGTTAATCTGTATACATCTCAATATAATACACCAAAGACATAGGACGTAGGGTATTACGTCGACCAGACGGCCCAAACCTGTCTAAATCGCTATCTCTGAGCCTTGTGTCACCATCTGATTCCTGATTACACGCACCATCTACCGATAATCTACCACCACGGGCACCCCCCTCAGTGGACTACCGACCATATTTCGTCGACAGTTGGACAACCCCTTTTTTGTACAATATTCCATCTATTAGTGTATAGTTTCTTGCTCTTGCTGTCATTCTTGTTGTGCTTGCTTCATACTCTGTGTGATGCACGTTGTTCAGGCAATCTATGATCAGCTGCCTCTAGTCTTTGGACAAGGTAACTAAGACCATTTTGAATGCCTTTGCTATGACCTGCATTGCCAATGCTTGCAGCACTTGATATAAGGCTCCATTTGGTATGGGCAAGTTGTTTGCTGCTGCCTTCACCAGCTCATCTGCTTTTGCATTTTCTTCTCTTGGTATGTACTATAGGGTGAACCCTAGAACCTCTGCTCAAGAGCCCTTACTATGGTTTTCTTTAAATCTACTATGTGATCTCCTTCATTCTTGCTCATCACCACAATATCATCAACATAAGCTATGATGTTTTTCTGTAGCTATGGACCGAGGACTACCTTCATCATTCTAGCAAAGGTTGATCCTACGTTTTTCAATGCTTCAGGCATTCTTTTGTAACAATAAGTTCTGAAGGGGGTAGTGAAACTAGTCTTCACCTCATCTTCTTTGTTGAGCCAGATCTGGTGGTACCTAGAGAAGCAATCTAGGAGAGAGAAGCGCTTGCATCCTGCTGCCTTGTCGACGGAGGTGTCTATTCTTGGGAACAGAAAAGGATCTTTCTTGCATGCTTTGTTTAGATCTGTGAAGTCTATGCACATTCTCATCTTTCCATTTTTTTGGCACCAGGACTATATTTGCTAGCCATTCTGAGCACTTGATTTCTCTAATGACGTTTGTGTTTAACAACCTCTGAACTTTGGCTTTTGCTGCTGAAATTCTCTCCTCCGACATTTTCCTTTGTCACTGCTTCTTTGGCTTTATTATGGGATTGATGTCAAGGGAGTGTTGTATATGTTGGGTTATGAGGATGCTATGCTAGCCGGAAAACAAAATTTTGACCTCATAAAGTAGGCTCTACTGCTAGTTATAGATCACGGGATTACCACTAGACGCGTAGGTGTAGCAGAAGCGACTCGATGTAGTCGTACACGTTGTAGCAGTGTCGTGCAGTTGCAAGGTCGTCCGTACATCTGTCCCCTTCGTGCGGTTCATCCTTGTGCTCTAGATGTAGCACCTCCAAGGTATCCACACGTACAGGGAGGAAGCGTCGCGCCTCTGGACTGCTAGGTCCATGAGGAGCAGCAGACGTGGGTGTAGGATGGGCGGTGGCGGCTGCCAAAATGGCATGGATCCCTAGCCCCATTGCCCACCCCACTTATTTATAGGCGTCCCTAATGAGCTCCTGAGTTGGAGGCCCATTAGTAACCCTAAGCCTTGTCTAACTCGGATCTAATCTGAATTAGGCTTCTAGCCCCTTAAGCATGCGACCCTATGGGTTCACGCACACATAGACATGGCCCGAGTACTCCTACTGGGCCATTAGTTGATAGTGGTCTCTAGCAAGGCTTGTCAACTCCTATGCGTACACAAAGATCATATCAGACGAACCACCACAAAACCACATACTTGTTATTCCCTTGCCTCACGATATTTGGTCCAACTCATAGGTTAACACTTAACCCAAGCATGGCCATGCATTTCTTGATCTAATCATTAGAGTGATCCAGTGATATCTCTCTCATATAGAGAGGGGCAAATTCCATCTTAATTGTCTATCTCATAGCATGTTTCCCGACAAACCCGAAAAACCACCTTTATAACTACCATGTTACGGAGTAGCGTTTGATAGTCCCTGAGTAGGTCATTTCACATCTTGAATACATACAACAATCTCTCAGGTCTAAGGACATAACGTACATGATGTGAATAGAGATAATAACAACATCTCATGTTGGGTCAGTCTAGCCCCATGTCATACATGTGCCCACATTATTAGTTTGACATCTCCATGTCTATGACTTGTGAAACATAGTCATTAACTAATAATATGCTGATCCATTATTCATGTGTGTCCTCACACGAACTCTGACCAGGGACAACATTAGAATAACCATACAAGTAAAAAGTTTCACAAACAATTCACATAATTGCTAATCGATACAGGTTGTCTTTAATGGAAATTCAATGAACTCATAATATATCATGGATACAAGGCAATATAATCATCTCTATGATTATCTCTGGGGCATACTCCCAACAGTATAATGTCCCTGCTGACCCCTTTCAGGTTGGAGGCTGACCAGGCGAAGACGTCTTTGTTTTTGGCTAAGGTTTCTATGAGCTCTACTTCATCTTCTTTCGATAGGTTGCCTCCGATTGTGACATTTTTGTCTGGGATTGCATCTTCCAATGGGACTATCTTTGTTTCTTCTTGATCCTTGAGATCTATTTTCCCTTCGGCATGTCCGGAGGCTCCGATGAGTTGGTTTTGGCTACTTCGACAGAGTTGATATTGCGCTGCGATTTGTAGATGGGTCTTTCTATGTTTCTTGCCTCCTTCTGACTACCATGAACTATGATGATTCTGTGCAAGGCTGGCATTTTCATACACAGGTAACCCATATGGATGGTTGCATTAAATTTGTTTGTGAACCCTCTACCGAAGATGGCGTTGTAGGGATAGTAGATATCTACTATGTCGAAGGTCACATATTCTGTTCTTGTGATTTCTTGACCTCCAAAGGAGACTGACAGGGATATTTTTCCTAATGCATCGATCCTCTTCCCTCCAAAACCAATTAATGGTGAGTCCAAAGGCTGCAACTGACTCCTACTTAGCTTCATCTGGTCGAAGGCATTGACAAAGATAATATCTGCAGAGCTTCTAGAGTCTAGGAGAACCCTATTGATTTCCCATCCTGCAATGTTAGCCTTGATTACCATGGCATTAGTATGAGGGTAGCTTTCCAGCTACAAATTTATTCTGAGAAGGTGATTGGCATCTTTGACCAATCTGTGTAGCGCACTAGGCCTTGAACTGCTATGTTGTTGACCAACCTAAGGTGGTCCTTCTGCTTATTTGTCTAGAACTCCATTGAGGAGCCTCCAACTATAGGCAGTATCATGCTGATGGTGGGTAGGGGTATGTGAGGGTTGAGTTGGTTTTTCGAGTTAAGTTTGTTATTAGGTGTTGCCAGCTGTGTTGTTAGAGGCGGAGGTAATGCCTCTAGTTGTCTATTATGTACTTGGGATGGCTAGTTGGTCTTAATGAATGTTATGTGTGGAGGCCTCGGGTTTATATAGGTAAGGTTGACCTCTACCCGTTGGTTGTTAGTCAGCCCCTGCTACTGAGTGCTTGGTCTCCATGCGGGTAGGAAGTTTGGGTAGTAGGTAGCGGCTAAAGTGGATGGGTGAATTTGGGTGGAGTTTAGGCTTGGGTAAATTGGGTAGTATTGCTGCTGAGGTGCTATGAAGGTATGATTTCCCTCTCTTGCAGGTTGTTGTGGCGGAGGTGGCGGATTTGCTCTGCTTTTGATCCTTTCTTGGGTCTCCTTGGCATCTGGGCAATCCCCGGTGATGTGCCCCTTGTTTTCTCCCTAGAAGAAACAATACTGCCTTCGCCGCCTTTGATTTTGGTTTCTATTCTAGTTCCTGCCTTGTCTATTTCCCTTGCCTACATATTGTTTCTGGGGCATGCTGTTTGGGCTTGCCTTCATCGGTTGCTGCCCCTGCTAGCTGTTTCCTTGCTATTCTATGTTGAAGACTTGCTGGCTTTGCACTTGCTATAGCTGCGGCTGACCTTGGATCATGTTGCCCTTCTAGGCATTTCTACTGTTGCTCTAGAATTGCTTGTTCTAGTTTTGTTCTTCTAGCCTTCTGCAGAGGTCATTGTCAGATCTATAATTCTTCTCAAATTTGCTGTAAAAGTCTTTGATGGTTCGTGGCTTTTCCCTAGCTAGATGAGCTATGAAAAGTCCTATGCGAAGGCCTTTGATTGCTGCTTCGATAGCGACATCCTTTGGGACATTGGATGCTTTGGCCTTCATTTGCATGAATTTCTAGAAGTAGTCTTTCAAGGCTTCTCCTTGATTCTGCTTGCATTGAAATAGGTCTATGGAAGTCAAGGATTCACTTATGAACCCCTTGAAATTTGCTAAGATCTTGTCGCGAAGGTCTTCCCATGAATAGATGGAACTTGGCTTTAGCATTGAATACCTGGCCAGCGCATCGCCTTCAGCTGCTATGACAAAAGATTTGGCTAGCACCGCTTCATTTCAACCAGCGGAAGCTACTGCTGCCTCAAAGCTAATGATGAATTGTCGTGGATCTAATCTTCCATTGAATTTGGGCAAGGTGATGGGTTAGTAGGAGGGGGGCATGGTGAGCTCTAGATGCCTTCGGATAGTGGTGATTTGGAATCAATGGTTCTGTGGTTTTTTGGCGAAGTGTAGGATGTGCCAAAGGTTGATTGGGCTATGGTGCATGGCGGGGGGTTGGGTTGGCTTTGATTTGCTAAGTGGAGCTAGTTGGAAGTGTTGAAGTTAGATTACAAAGGCTGCATACTTTGTATCTCAGCTTATAGGACGGCTAGCTGGTGCCTGATCTCTGCTGCTTGAGCTGATGCTTGTGTTGCCCGTTGATTTGCGGTGAAGGCTGCTGTGACCCTATATCTTTCTTGTTGCATGCTCTGCAACTGAGCCTGTAGTTGTTGAAGCTCTTGTTCTGGAGTGGTACTTGGGGCTTGTTGCTCCTCGGATGATGAAGGCTGGTCTTCGACCACTGTCTCTTCTTCAACTTGATCTTCTGGGACGCTAGCGTAGGTGCTGCGGGCACTATGCTTGGGTCGTCCTATCATCGAGGGCTCTGCGGGAATCCTAGTGGAGGATGCTCTCTTTCTTGCCATCGTGGGTCTTGCTTGGCTAACACGTGGTGGGCACCAATTTTGGAAAACTTGATTTCCAGCAGCCGAGACAAAGAAGGATGACGAATGCCTTCGCCCGGTCTCGAGCCCTGGGCAAAGGTGAGAGTAATGAGAGGTGGGCTCGAACCTAACTAGGGATGTATTAATGTCTCTCCTCTTTTACACAGAGCTTGAGTCCCCCTTTTATAGGGCTCTATCTGCTAGAGCTACTCCTTACATTTTCTACCCCTGGTTGGTTACAGTACATTCCCAGAATATTCCTACGATATTACAAGCATCCTAGGGCAATTTGGGTATCTTCTTTACTTTACTGCATTTGCCTGTTGGGCCGCCGTCGCTGACCCATCACCGGCCCACATCCCAGTAACGCCACCGAGTGGGGGCTTCCCCTGATTCTGGGGCCTCCGCCCGAGAAGCCTTCGTCGGAGCTTCCCGACCTTCGCTTCTAGTCCGAGCCGTAGCCTTCGCCTATGCCATGAGAGCCTCCGCCCCTGACCACGTCCTAGCGCCTTCACCGTAGCTCCCCGGTCTTCGCCTCCCACGATCTCCCGAGCGAAGGCCTATGGCTCCTTTCCCTCCACACTATTCATAAAGCTCATTAGCTGTTAGTTTTTATAGCGGTTGCGAACTTTGTCTTTCGTGACTCGTATCCATGTCCCAACAACCCCTGTCATTGCATAGTAACAATGACCAACAAGTTTATAGCATCTGGGTATAACCCAAAGTTAAAGCATAGAAATAGGCTCAAACTGAAACTTTGAAGGGACAACACCCACAAACACACCCCTTACATCAACCAAACTCCTCTCTCATCTTTAAGAAACCAACCCACTTTCCCTGCTGAAAAACATTCTCCATCGGCACGAAATCCACCAGGAGACCTTTTGCTTCAGCTGCAGAACCAGAAGTCCAGTCCAGTGCCATGTTGAACAAGCATTCATCACCCCTACCTTTCACTTGTTTTAGCCAATCCTTAGTGGTCTTGTGGCCAAAGCTTTCAGCGTCAACTTTGTGGTATGGTACTCCACCCTCATCTCTGCTGGACCGAAGGTAGTCCACCTTTGTAACATGCCAAGGATCATTGTCAGCAAGGACTGCTCATTTTTCCATTGGGAGCCCTGAAAACACAAATTATTCCTTAATTTCCAAAGCCCCCACAGGTGTGGCAGAACCACCCGAAATAGTGTACTTACGGAGGCGCTCGTCTTCCACCAGACACTAAGCACCCCGAAAGCAACTACAACGAGCGATGTCCGTCGGGCACACCCCGAGGGAGAACCCGAAAGATCCACATTTTTCCCAAGGATCCAATAATGAAAACGAGTTACAACACAAGTCCATCTCATACATTAGAGTTTCTTAGAAGTACATTTTACAATACCAAATACAGAGTTCAGAATGATAAACAGCGGAATATTAAAAGATAACATCTAGCGATAAGATAACGAGGAGTCCGTCTGAGCCCACCAGATGGATCCTCCACACAAGACACTCCTCAAGCGTCACCTGCAACAGGGGTAAATAAACCCTGAGTACACAATGTACTCGCAAGACTTATCCGATCAGTGGGAATACTTTCCCGACACCAAGGAATATGCTGGGCTTTATGGTTGCTGGTTCTCTTTAGCCAAAAGCAGAACTAATAGTGGGTCCTTATTGATACATTATTATCATCAGCCGGATTAAGTTTTTATCTAGTCAATCTATATAAGCACCTGTGCTACTTTCAAGCAAGAGTTGAGCAATCGTTACTGTTCCTTCTCCTTTTCCACTTCCAGTTCTTACTACGGTGCTAAACCACAGACAAGCCATACCGGATAACCCGGCGATTCGCAAATCAATGTGCCCAGCTGGGTGCCCCAAAGACACACGCCCCACTTGTACCCTGGGCACAAGCGGGACTAACCCACCACTCTCCTGTCCCGGGTGTCCAGGTCCCCATCCAAACTTGGACTCCAAGCCCCTGCCTCTGAATCCCGGACTCAGTGCGGTGCAAGGAACTCCACCACCTCCTCTTCCCATTAGTCGGTCCGAAAAGAGCCGGATCCGCGACAAGAGAGCAGCAAGTCTTCAATGTGCCCATACCCAAGTATGTGCTTGGGACAATAATCTGTGACTTGCCTAGAGTCATATGCAATGACCGGTCCTTAATCGACACAGACAGGGAAAAAGTGTAACCGGGCTATGCCCTGTTGGCCGCAGGACACCACCCCTCACACCCGCCAGTACCAAATCCACATCCCTGTCCGGTCACCATTTTTCCTTTCCATTATTTCATCATGATATCATAGTGTAATCACCTATTTGCGAGTAACGACAGGTTACTCACGCTACCGACATCCTGAGCATAGCAGCTACTCGACCTGCACTAGTAGGACTCATGGTGGATATATCTATGCATGTAGTTTCCATAAAATGCCTGTAACATAAATGCAGATCATATAAATATATTCAGTGATCATTTAAAAATAGGGGTTATGCACCGGGGCTTGCCTTGGGCAGGTGCCGAGTCAGGAAAGTCAGTACCAACAGGCTCCTGGTCTCCTTCCTGTGTGAAAAGCTCCTCCTCGTACTCCTCGATCACCTCGTCATACTCCGGATCACCGACGGGTACGAAGTCTACCTGTTCGTGCTCTACATGAAATGACGATGCAATGGTTACACTATGGCAACAGAAATTCTCAATGCAAAAATACCTCTATTACATTACTAAGCGAGGTCTACCCACTAAAGTCTAAGCTACATATCAGTACTACTAACAAGTATGAACGTGCCCTACATTCTTACGATGACCACGGATATTCATACCCCTAATGCCAGTTTACGAGAAAGCAAGGATACTAACTACGTCATTAAATGACTCGTTCAATGATTACCATTTTTACAGCAAGTATATAAATGCCTAAGGAACCTACGGTAACGATTTCAAAGCTAAAGTTATCGTCGGTTTACCACAACAAATCTTGCAATTAAAGATCGATATACCGCTAAGCTTTCTACTTCAAGCTTATGAGCCTACCATCCTAACCACTAATGGGGAACCAACTGTACTAACAGGTAGGCGACATTTTTGCGAACCTAACAAACTTTGTTTCGCTATTTTTGGACAACCATGCAATTTACTACTAATTATTGAAGTTCAGCTCATAACCTAAATAGATAAACAATTCTTAATACAAAGAAATAGAGAAAACCGAAACTTCCTTGGCCGGCCCACGACGCGCGGCCCGATCCAACACGTCAACCCGCCCGCGCGCGATAGCAGCCAGGCGCGCGGCCCATGCGGAGGCGCGGCCCAGATGGCCAACGGCCCACGAAGGGGAAAGCCTGCTCACGCGGTAAAAATGCACGAACACCCCCGACGAACTCAGCATTTACTACGAGCCCTATGGTACTATTTCGCTAGTCTACCGTTTTACACCAGCACCCTCCCACTTCTTCTTCACCGCGAGGAGGTCCCTGGCCCCCAGAGCGTGCACCGGCGCGACGGCATGGCACCGGGCGACCACGCTGGCCTCACCCGAACCCCTACAGCCTACATAAGGGGTTGATAGGTATCTGGATAGCACGTAGGAGCTACTGGAGGCGACACGACGAGCAGAGATGCAGGCACAAACTCCCTCCCCGGCGGTGGCTCCTGACCTGCAAGAGCGAGCGCGTTCCCATGAGCAACAGCGAAGGCGAGGCCAGCGCATGAGCTAGTGAGCACCAGCGCAAGAGCGGGCAGCAGCGAGCCGGAGGCCAGGACGCGTGGGTCGTGCACGTGCACGGTGCAGCGAGCGCAGCCGGGCGTGGCAGTGACGCTGGCCCGCGTGGCAGAGCGCGCTGGCAACCAAACGAAGTGGTGACCGCGCCCAGAGCCGAGCCAGGTGACGTGCATGACTTTTAAAGCAGCTAGAAAGTGAGTACGCCGTGCTCCAAACGCTATTCCAATTGCTCTATGCGAAAAGGAGTACACCGAGCCATCACTCTCAGTCGCGACATTGCGCTGCTTTTGAAGCCGATTATTTTACAACTAATGCCAAAGGTGGCTTCGTCGACCACTTCAAATACTTACGCGGAGGATGTCGATTTGAAAGGTTTCGCGTCGAAACCCCAAACCCGGCCCCTGGGACGTACGCGCTAGCTGTCCATGTCATCGACCACGACTTTTTATCGCCATACACAAAACGTTCTATAACATTTTGCGTTAACAATAATTCGATTGAGGTAATAAACGCGTTATGTGACACGAAACATAACCTTATGCTTTCCGTTTCATAAAAATGTTTCAAAGCTAAGCTTGGATTATAAAGCCTATCATACACCAATGCACCTAAATCAGATGCTTACGAAATGTTTCAGCAAAACGTTACAATGTAACACCAGGGTGTTACAAATCTACCCCCCTAAAACAAAATCTCGACCCGAGATTTCATGTGCCTAGTGTGAGAAAGGGTATGGAGTACATTTTGCGCAAAACTAACTATCCGACCTAGAGAGGAGATGGGGGGTAATGCCTTGATAAGTAACTCTCTTGCTCCCAGGTGGCTTCGTCCTCTACATGGTTTTGCCATTGTACCTTGTAAAACTTTATCACCCTGTTCCTGGTCACTCTCTCCTTCTCATCCAATATTTTTATAGGATGCTCCACATAAGACAGATCAGGTTGGAGCGGAAGTCCTTCTGTTTCCACAGATTCTTCAGGAACTCGTAGGCATTTCTTCAGTTGTGAGACATGAAATACATTGTGAACTGCCGAGAGAATTTCAGGGAGTTGGAGACGATAAGCAACGGGACCACACTGCTGCAACACCTTGTATGGACCCACATACCGAGGGGCTAACTTGCCATGGACACCAAACCGATGTACCCCTCTCATAGGAGATACCTTGAGATACACAAAATCTCTAGCTGCAAATTCTAAAGGCCTTCTTCGCTTGTCTGCGTAAGCCTTCTGTCGACTCTGAGCTGACTTCAAGTGTTCACGAATTATATTTACTTTCTCTCGAGCCTCCTTTATGAAATCAGGCCTGAAGTACCCACGGTCTCCTACTTCAACCCAATTTAGTGGTGTCCTACACTTCTATCCATATAAAGCTTCAAATGGTTCCATACAGATACTTTCCTGATAGCTGTTATTATAAGAAAATTCGGCCAGCTTCAAACACTGATCCCACTTCTCAGGAAAAGAGATGGTACAGGCCCATAGCATATCCTCGAGCACCTGGTTCACTCTCTCAGTTTGACCATCCGTCTGTGGGTGGTATGCCGAACTTCTGAGAAGACGAGTACCCAAACACTCCTGGAGTTTCTCCCAGAAACGAGAGACAAAAACTAACCCTCTATCAGAGATGATGGTGAGAGGAACTCCATGTAGGGTCATAATCCGATCAAAGTATAACTCTGCATACTTCTTGGCATTGTATCTAGTGTCCACCGGGAGGAAGTGGGCAGACTTGGTGAGACAGTCCACGATGACCCAAATAGAATCAAAACCAGAAGAGGTGCGGGGTAAACCCACAATGAAATCTAGGGAAATATCCTCCCATTTCCAAATAGGAATGGGCAAGGGCTGCAGATAGCCCGGAGTACGCATATGATCTGCCTTGACTCTGCCACAAGTGTCACATTCCGCAACGAATTGGGTGATATCTTGCTTCATGTATGACCACCAGTACAGCCTGCGCAGATCATGGTACATCTTGTTGCTACCAGGGTGGATAGACAGCTTGGAATGATGGGCTTCTTGCAAAACCTTTCTTTTCAGCTCTTCATTGGATGGGACTACCAGTCTATCCTTGTATCTTACGACTCCTTGCTTATCAATGCTAAAATGAGGTCCACGCCCTTCTGCTAGCAACTTCTTGATGTGAGGAATCTCTTCGTGATCTCCCTTCTGTTCCTGAATAATTTGCTCCAGCAATTCGGAGGTTAATGCAATCTGAGCTAGCACCTCAGTGTGGTGGAGTGACAAGGGTATTTCCTCAACCTGATGCGACTTACGACTCAAAGCATCAGCCACCACATTGGCTTTTCCTGGGTGATAGTGAACTTCCAAATCATAATCCTTGATCAACTCTAACCATCTCCTTTGTCTCATGTTTAACTCAGACTGAGTGAAAATATACTTAAGGCTCTTGTGGTCAGTGAAGATATGCACTTTGTTGCCCAACAAATAATGCCTCCAAATCTTCAGAGAGTGAACTACAGCAGCTAGTTCCAAATCATGGGTAGGGTAGTTCACCTCGTGCTTCTTCAGTTGGCGCGAAGCATAAGCTATCACACACCCTTCTTGCATCAGCACACACCCCAATCCCGTCTTTGAGGCATCACAGTAAACATCAAAGGGCCTCTCAATATCAGGTTGAGCCAACACAGGGGCAGTGGTCAGAAAAGTCTTCAGGGACTGAAAGGCTTCATCACAAGCTGGACTCCAAACAAACTTAGCTTCTTTCTAGAGTAGCTTAGTCATGGGCTGGGCTATCTTGGAGAAATCAGGGATGAAACGTCGATAGTATCCAGCTAGCCCAAGGAACTGACGGATCTGGTGCACAGACCTTGGAGACTTCCAATCTAATACATCTTGCACCTTGCTGGGATCCACAGAAACGCCTTCAGGTGTCAACACATGTCCCAAAAACTGCACTCGATCAAGCCAAAACTCGCACTTGCTGAATTTAGCATATAGCTGGTGCTCCCTTAGCCGAGTCAGTATTATCCAGAGGTGACAGGCATGCTCTTTCTCATTCTTGGAATAGATTAAGATGTCATCAATGAAAACTACCACAAACTTATCTAGCTCCGGCATAAAAACTGAGTTCATCAGGTACATGAAGAAGGCCGGGGCATTGGTGAGGCCAAAAGACATCACTAGGTATTCATATAACCCATACCTAGTAGAGAAAGTTGTCCTTGGTATATCCTGTGGCCTGATCTTGATCTGATGGTAGCCTGACCGGAGGTCTATCTTCGAGAACACCATGGCACCAGCTAACTGATCAAACAAAGTATCAATGCAGGGCAAGGGATACTTGTTCTTAACTGTTACTGCATTGAGGGGGCGGTAATCCACACACATCCGCAGTGTACCATCCTTCTTCTTCACGAAAATCGCTGGGCAACCCCATGGTGAAGAACTTGGGCGGATGAAACCCTTGTCCACCAACTCCTCCAGTTGCTTCTTCATTTCTACTAGTTCTCTTGGGGCCATGCGGTACGGACGTCTGGAGATAGGAGTAGTACCAGGCTCAAGCTCAATAGAGAATTCTACCTCACGGTCCGGTGGCAATCCAGGAAGATCTTTAGGGAAAACATCAGGGAACTCACATGCTACTGGAATGGAGGTAAGATCAGGAACAGCTTCAGCATGGGCAGCAACAAGTAAGATCGGTTCTGAGGGTATGATGAGAGACATCCTATCCTCAGAAGACGGAAGCCGTAGCTCTACACTTCTTCTCTTCATATCCAATACTACCCCATACACCCGCAACCAGTTCATCCCAAGAATAACATCAATGCCCTGCCCAGGCATTATCATGAACTGTAGACGGTAAGTGTGGGTGGCTAATACCAAACTTACAGTATCCGTATGGGTATTGATAAACATCTGAGAACCTGCGGTACGGATCTTATAGGCATACGGTATAGCCACAAGTGATAAGTTGTGCTGCTCTACAAACCCTATGCTCATAAAGGAATGCGATGCACTAGAATCAAACAACACCAAAGCTAGATGGGATTCGATGGTAAACATACCAGCCATAACTGTCTCCTGATGCACAACCTGCTGAGCATCCGTGAAGTGCACCTGACCAGATCTGCTGGGCACCTTCCTCTTGATGAAAGTCCTCTTAATCAGCCTAGAATTTGCAGACGGTTGAGACGGCTAAGCTGTCTGCTGCTGAGGACATTCCCTGGCATAGTGGCCCTCCTTGCCACACTTGAAACAAGCACCAGGCTTGTTCCCGAATCCCTAACAAGGTGGGACCTGCTGCCCCTGAGTCTGCTGGGGCTGCACCTGCTGCTGAGGTGCCTTGTACTGAGTAGCGGAAGTCTGTGAGGTCTGCTAGGGTGACCAGAATGGAGGCCCGCTGGACAGTTGATAGGACCCCCGCCTCACAATTTGCACCTTCTGAGTATGAGGGTGGCTGGAGGATCTAGCTGCCACCCTCCTCCGCTTCCAATCCGCCTGAGATGCCCGCTGAAAACCCTCAAGAGCAATGGCGGCATTCATCAGAGCCCCAAAGGTTTGATAGTTCCCCAGGTATAGTTTCTCCTATAGAGCAGGAGTGAGACCACGAAAGAAGCGATCCTTCTTTTTGTCATCCGTGTCCACCTGACTACCAGCATACTGAGCCAAGTGGTTGAACTGATTCACATACTCCATTACCGTCCTGCTCCCCTGACGCAACTCCATGAACTCAGTCACCTTCTGGTGGATAACGCCAGCAGGTACGAAAAACTCATGGAAGGCGGCGGAGAACTCCAGCCACGTTGCTGGGTGATCCGACAGCTCTGCGGCCAGGAAAGTCTCCCACCAGGCACCTGCGGACCCCAAAAGCTGCTGGGACACAAAGTGCACCTTCTGCTCGTTGGCCACTCTGAGCAGCCGAAACTTCTGCTCTAGCATGCGAAGCCAGTGCTCTGCCTCCAATGGATCGTCCGATGGCGTGAACATGGGCAGGTGGGTCTTGAGGAAGTCCTGATAAGAGGACTGTCCCTCAGGACAGCGAGCACCACCCCCATTCCCACCATTGCCTTCAGGGCCTCCACGGGCGAGACCTGCGACGGCCTGTGCCATAATCTCCAAGGCACGAGCAGTCTCCTGTCGAGCAGCGGCTGACTCCCGACGAGCAGCCAACAACTCCACCATGACCTCCACGGTGGACAGCGGCGGAGGCGGTGGTGGCGGCGGGAAAGGATGAGGAACCAAAGGTGGAACCTCCCGAGCACCCTCGTTGTCACGCTCAAAAGCCCGAGTACTGTCACCATGGCCCTCGTTGGCCGCTCCCGAACTGGTGCTCCCACGTCCGGACCTCAGATTCATCTGTAAGAGAGACGAACCATCCATTAGGACACCCTTCCGATTAGAATCTAGGGATTAAAGAGATGACAACACATTTATTAAGGTATTCCTTAAGTTAGTCCTACCAATTTACTACTTTCATTATACGTGAAGGGGGACTCCTAGTTCAATAAGATGCTATAATATGATGCATGCTTCAACCTATACGTTCACTCAAGCCGGAATATAGCGGCGTTCGTAAAATTTTCGGCACATCGCACACTCGCTTTCCGTATACTAAGCGATTTCTTACGCAACGTAAGTCAGTGTACCTATAGAAGACTGATTAGGTAAAACCAGTGCCGCTATCCTAGATATACCATATAGCTAGGGATTATACTTATATAACTTAACCGCATCCTATTTTTCGCAAAACTTTTGTCGGTCAAACTTTTAGTTTTGTAAAAGAGTGAGGAACTCGTGACCATTATTGGCTCTGGTACCAACTGTGGCAGAACCACCCGAAATAGTGTACTTATGGAGGCGCTCGTCTTCCACCAGACACTAAGCACCCCGAAAGCAACTACAACGAGCGATGTCCGTCGAGCACACCCTGAGGGAGAACCCGAAAGATCCACATTTTTCCCAAGGATCCAATAATGAAAACAAGTTACAACACAAGTCCATCTCATACATTAGAGTTTCTTAGAAGTACATTTTACAATACCAAATACAGAGTTCAGAATGATAAACAGTGGAATATTAAAAGATAACATCTAGCGATAAGATAACGAGGAGTCCGTCTGAGCCCACCAGATGGATCCTCCACACAAGACACTCCTCAAGCGTCACCTGCAATAGGGGTAAATAAACCCTGAGTACACAATGTACTCGCAAGACTTATCCGATCAGTGGGAATACTTTCCCGACTCCAAGGAATATGCTGGGCTTTATGGTTGCTGGTTCTCTTTAGCCAAAAGCAGAACTAATAGTGGGTCCTTATTGATACATTATTATCATCAGCCGGATTAAGTTTTTATCTAGTCAATCTATATAAGCACCTGTGCTACTTTCAAGCAAGAGTTGAGCAATCGTTACTGTTCCTTCTCCTTTTCCACTTCCAGTTCTTACTACGGTGCTAAACCGTAGACAAGCCGTACTGGATTACCCGGTGATTCGCGAATCAATGTGCCCAGCTGGGTGCCCTGAAGACACACGCCCCGCTTGTACCCTGGGCACAAGCGGGACTAACCCACCACTCTCCTGTCCTGGGTGTCCAGGTCCCCGTCCAAACTTGGACTCCAAGCCCCCGCCTCTGAATCCCGGACTCAGTGCGGCGCAAGGACCTCCACCACCTCCTCTTCCCATCAGTCGGTCCGGAAAGAGCCAGATCCGTGACAAGAGAGCAACAAGTCTTCCCTGCGCCCATACCCAAGTATGTGCTCGGGACAATAATCTGTGACTTGCCTAGAGTCATATGCAACAATCGGTCCTTAATTGACATAGACAGGAAAAAAGTGTAACCGGGCTATGCCCTGTTGGCCGTAGGACACCACCACTCACACCCACCAGTACCAAATCCACATCCCTGTCCGGTCACCATTTTTCCTTTCCATTATTTCATCATGATATCATAGTGTAATCACCTATTTGCGAGTAACGGCAGGTTACTCACGATACCGACATCCTGAGCATAGCAGCTACTCGACCTGCACTAGTAGGACTCATGGTGGATATATCTATGCATGTAGTTTCCATAAAATGCCTGTAACGTAAATGCAGATCATATAAATATATTCAGTGATCATTTAAAAATAGGGGTTATGCACCGGGGCTTGCCTTGGGCAGGTGCCGAGTCAGCAAAGTCAGTACCAACAGGCTCCTGGTCTCCTTCCTGTGTGAAAAGCTCCTCCTCGTACTCCTCGATCACCTCATCGTACTCCGGATCACCGACGGGTACGAAGTCTACCTGTTCGTGCTCTACATGAAATGACAATGCAATGGTTACACTATGGCAACAGAAATTCTCAATGCAAAAATACCTCTATTACATTACTAAGCGAGGTCTACCCACTAAAGTCTAAGCTACATATCAGTACTACTAACAAGTATGAACGTGCCCTACATTCTTACGATGACCACGGATATTCATACCCCTAATGCCAGTTTACGAGAAAGCAAGGATACTAACTATGTCATTAAACGACTCGTTCAATGATTACCATTTTTACAGCAAGTATATAAATGCCTAAGGAACCTACGGTAACGATTTCAAAGCTAAAGTTATCGTCGGTTTACCACAACAAATCTTGCAATTAAAGATCGATATACCGCTAAGCTTTCTACTACAAGCTTATGAGCCTACCATCCTAACCACTAATGGGGAACCAACTGTACTAACAGGTAGGCGACATTTTTGCGAACCTAACAAACTTTGTTTCGCTATTTTTGGACAACCATGCAATTTACTACTAATTATTGAAGTTCAGCTCATAACCTAAATAGATAAACAATTCTTAATACAAAGAAATAGAGAAAACCGAAACTTCCTTGGCCGGCCCACGACGCGCGGCCCGATCCAACACGTCAACCCGCCCGCGCGCGACAGCAGCCAGGCGCGCGGCCCATGCGGAGGCGCGGCCCAGATGGCCAACGGCCCACGAAGGGGAAAGCCTGCTCGCGCGGTAAAAATGCACGAACACCCCCGACGAACTCAGCATTTACTACGAGCCCTACGGTACTATTTCGCTAGTCTACCGTTTTACACCAGCACCCTCCCACTTCTTCTTCTTCACCGCGAGGAGGTCCCTGGCCCCCAGAGCGTGCACCGGCGCGACGGCATGGCACCGGGCGACCACGCTGGCCTCACCCGAACCCCGACAGCCTACATAAGGGGTTGATAGGTATCTGGATAGCACGTAGGAGCTACTGGAGGCGACACAACGAGCAGAGATGCAGGCACAAACTCCCTCCCCGGCGGTGGCTCCTGACCTGCAAGAGCGAGCGCGTTCCCATGAGCAACAGCAAAGGCGAGGCCAGCGCATGAGCTAGCGAGCACCAGGGAGTACTCACCGACACCCTTGCGTTGACGGTTAGGTTGGAGGTGGTCTGAGCAAGGCTGGCCACGTGAGCTCGCGGTGGTGCGGTGATGACCGACGGGGGCACTACCGCGGCGGTGGGGCTGGCCTACTGTGATGCTACGACTGAGGTGCACGGGGTGCTCAGGAGGATAAGGCGAGACTGCGGGTGCATTGAATCGATACGAGATGCACTGCAGGGCTGGTTCGCCGTTGGAGGACGTCGGTTCGGTCTTATGGAGCCGGTGCCGCGGAATTAAGAAATTCCGAACATGTGCAAGGACACCCACAGCAAGGTGGGGACGGGGCGCAGCCAGACGCCTAACGGAGCCGTGCCTAAGGCGAACTGAGACCTACGGCCATGGTTAAGGCAAATTGGGAAAAATTGCTTCGGCGGCAAGGAGACAGCGGAGACAGAGGAACACACGGCTCGGCATGGCTCGACTGCGGCGTCAACGCAAGGTACCGCCTTGCCTGGCCATGGGAAACCTCAGGGCGTGCTCCAGGCGCCAGCCAGCAAGGGGTGGCAGCAAGCCGACGAACCAATCGATATGGCGACGCAGCGGGCAGCATCCGACAAGATCCACAGTGCGAGTGTGACACGAGGTGACGGCGGGCAGACCGTCGCCCAACGCACAAACAACCAAGGCGATGTCAACGGCGCAGAACCGCAGTGGCGACAAGCGACGTGCAGCGCGGGACCGGCGTGCTCCCGGCCAAAGCAGAGCAGAGCAGACGTGCGCGTCGCATTTCTGTGGCAAGGAAAACATGGCCGTGCCGGCGCGCAGGACGGGCCAGACGTGGTGGCAGGCGAGCAGTGCGCGTAGGCGGGCAGCAGCGAGCAGGAGGCCAGGACGCGCGGGTCGTGCGCGTGCACGGTGCAGCGAGCACAGCCGGGCGTGGCAGTGACGCTGGCCCGCGCGGCAGAGCGCGCTGGCAACCAAACGGAGTGGTGACCGCACCCAGAGCCGAGCCAGGTGACGTGCACGACTTTTAAAGCAGCTAGAAAGTGAGTATGCCGCGCTCCAAACGCTATTCCAATTGCTCGATGCGAAAAGGAGTACACCGAGCCATCACTCTCAATCGCGACATTGCGCTGCTTTTGAAGCCGATTGTTTTACAACTAATGCCAAAGGTGGCTTCGTCGACCACTTCAAATACTTACGCGGAGGACGTCGATTTGAAAGGTTTCGCGTCAAAACCCCAAACCCGACCCCCGGGACGTACGCGCTAGCCGTCCATGTCATCGACCGCGACTTTTTATCGCCATACACAAAACGTTCTATAACATTTTGCGTTAAAAATAATTCGATTGAGGTAATAAACGCGTTATGTGACACGAAACATAACCTTATGCTTTCCGTTTCGTAAAAATGTTTCAAAGCCAAGCTTGGATTATAAAGCCTATCATACACCAATGCACCTAAATCAGATGCTTACGAAATGTTTCAGCAAAACGTTACAATGTAACACCAGGGTGTTACAACAGGGCTGCACCCCAGAAAACATTCTCTACCATAAACTTCTTCTCAACCACATCTGGCCTATTGAAAGGATATCTATTCCTAAATTTCTTCCTAGGATTTCAGAAACACCACACAACAGCTACATGGCAACCACACAATCAAAAAAGAGATGACCAACATGTTCATTCTCCTCACAAAACAAACATGGCATGTCATCTACTTTCCTGTGGACACTAAGGTTGTCTCTAGTTAGCACCTTGCTTTTAGACAACAAACATAGGAAAAATTGCACTCCAGGTGGAATTTTAAGGTTCCACACATGAGGAACATGAACTGGCATAATGCCTTAAAATTGATGATTTTATGGAGGGGCTGAAAGGAGTAAACTCCATTTGAATTAAACAACCAGATCAAGGAGTCCTCATCATCAGTGAACACAATGGTAGAAGCCAGCTGCACTACCTCTAACCAAAGGTTCATAAGCCAACTATCAACCCCTCTTCTAAAGGTACACTTAAGGTTTGTACCATCCCAGAGATGAAAGATAGTCTGTGACTTCTCATTGACTAATAAAACATAAATCTCCCAAAACTAAATAGCTAGACTAGAAGGACCCAACCAATTGTCCTCCCAGAATTTAACTTTTTTATCATCCTCTATCTTCCACTTGTAACCCATTTTTGTAGCAGTAGCTGCCCAAATCATACCTTTGAAAAAGCTAGAAGTACCAGAGGTCCCACTATAGAAGATATTTGGGCTCTCAGTATTATATTTATGATCAATTATTTGTTTCCGCAACTTGTTATCATCTATATTGTATCTCCTAGTCCAAGAAGCTAGGAGACAAACATTCAAGTCTCTCAAATTAGGAATTCCCAAACCCCAATACTCCTTCATCAAACTAATAGTTTCCCCAATTGACTAGATGTAACTTATGGGCACCTTCATTGTCATTCCATAAACAGTTTGCCATATGAGAGTGGATGACTTTAATTGCCCACTTGGGAAACTTGAGGAAAGAAAGAAGGTATATATAGGAATACTGGACAGACAAGCCTTAAGTAGCACAATCCTAGCTGCAAAAGACAATAATTTGCCTCTCCACCCTGCAATTTTTTCAGTATCTTATCAACTAAAGGTTTGATATCATAGTGTATGGGAACACCTAGGTAATTAATAGGCAAGGATCCTAAGGGACAAGCGAAAATATGATTAATATCATGGGCTAACTCCTCACTCAGATTCATAGGTATGAGCTCACTCTTATGAAAGTTCACCCTCATGCCTGAAAACTGCAAGACCAATACCAACTATGGAGTTCAGCGGAGGGTTTTGGTTGTGGTATGCCGGCATCCGTTGCAAGTGCAAAGGGGTGTGGCAAGCATTTTCTTGGGGACAACCTTCAGTGGCTCGTATCTGTTGGGTTGGCTCTGGTCCATGTTGACCGGCACGCGGTTGCGACTAGCCACACATGACAGTGGCCGCCTCACTGCCGCTGCGACAACCAACAGATGGCGGCTCGTTGAGGACGACAACTTATGTGGAAATGCTCGTGGCTTCTCTAGAAATTTGAGGGATGACATTGTGCAAGATGTCGCTCTTCTCTAGAAGCATGGTGCAAGAACAAGGTGTGGCTTCACACAGTGGCCGGTGCTATGTAGGACGGATGCGGCCCTTGTACGCTAGCGTGGGGCGATAGGTCACTCATACCTATGACCTCATTAGTGCCACAACGATCTCCAACTAGTGGTGGTTTGCTACGGTACTTGCCTATGCCAAGCCATAGTGTAGCTGGTTTGGGGCATGAGCATGGGGGGTCATCGAGCGAAGGTCCTACGACTGTGGCCGACAATGGTGTCACGCCTTGGTGTCACTTCCCTTGTTGGAGGCATCGTGGTAAGGCCCCCTCACCCTCTAAGAGTTTGGTTGAAAAACTTTGCTTCTCCTGTCAGCGTTGACGGCATCTGTGGACGTCGTTTCCCGTCTCATTGGAGGCATCGCTGTGGAAAACCTACTCCTGCCTTCTAGTTTACTTTGCTTGTTCACTGTGGTGTGCCGGGCGGCGTTTGACGGCTGTTGCTTCTGAGGTTCATTGGTGTTTGTGTTTCTTGTGGTGGTGGTTTCATTGTCGCCTCCTTGGTGAGGGTGTTGTTTTCATTTTTTATCATTATAAAACACTTATTCTCTATTAATATATGTTCACTAGGCTCTTGCCGCTGACTCTTCGAAAAAATATCGAGACATATAGTAAAAACAATGTATCGAGAAAACTAAAATATCTTATAATATGAAACAGAGGGAGTAATAAGTAGCATAATATCCATACACAATGAAGATAATCTTACATTTCAGTTTTGTGTCACTATTTACTCCCTTCGTTACAAATTATAAGACGTTCTGGCTTTACTAGCATAATTTTTGCTATGTACTTATATATACATTGTATTTAGATGTATAGTATTAGCAATGTATTTAGAAAAGTCAAAACATCTTATAATTTGTAGTTGAGTGAGAGTACTTATAAAGTCACGGAATCTATAAGACATTCTGACATCACTAGTAATAATCTCATTCGTACTAATTAACTATACGTGTACGTGTCCCGTGTTGAATTATATGACATGTGATACAACATGAACGTAACCATCAAAATTCAAAATACGGGAGGACGAGCAGATGTGTATGTTCATTCGACCCCTCAATTCTTCAGAAAGTCTCGCAGTTGGCCGCCTGGAAGGACAGCACCGATTTGTCCAGGTCGTACCGGATGTGGTAGTCCATCTGCATGATGTTGCCGACAATGGACATGTGGCTGGGCGAGCTCTGCACGATCCAGCAGCTCACGCTGTCGTCCACCGCCCAGAAGTAGTTCTCCGTCCTGAGGGCCATGTCGCCGCCGTCGAAGTGCAGCACCATGGACGGGAACACAGCGCCGGACGTCTGGAAGCAGACCTCGTACCCATCGGTGTCCGGAACCCTCGTGAGGTTCGTCGCCTGCGACAGGAGCGCCACCTTGGCGAGCGTGTACGCCGGCTCCGCCAGGAACGTCAGCGTGGTGCCGGAGTCGAAGATGATGCCATGTCTCCCAGTCCCGGGCGTCGTCGCAGCGCCGATGGAGATACTAGTCAGGTTCACGGTGTAGTAGATGGACGTCTTGAGGAGCGGCGTGGACTGGACGCCGGCGCCTGTCATCAGGTCGCCGGCGGCGCCGAACAAAAGAGGGCTCGACTTGGTGGTGTCGCTGGTGAGGCAGTAGGAGAAGGTGCCGACCTTGAGCTGCCTGACGAGGGACAGCTTCCCCCGGCCAAGCCCGACGAGGCCGGAGCCGGAGCCGTATCCGCCCTCCGACATGGTCGTGCAGCCGAAGTCGATGCCTCGCACGGCGTCGCCGCCGAGCGTGAAGGTCTCGCTCGCCATGCAACCCTGCGTGTAGTGGTGCGGGTCACTGGCGAGGCCGTACGAGTACTTGTAGTCACACACTGCGCCGCTGGCGCTGGCGCTGGCTCCGGCACCGCCGCACGTCGCCAGCGACTGGGACTCCAGCGTACGGCAGAGGCCGCTGGAGCACGGCAGCTTGGAGAAAGACGACGACTTGTTTGGGTAGTAGGAAGGGGAGCCCTGCGGCGCGCACCGCTTGCACGCGCCGCACTTGGCCCAGATGAGGTCGCTGCCGGTGTCGGCGAGGGCCGACAGCTGCTGCGGCGGCGTGCCCATGGAGAAGGTCATGTCGTATGCGCCGCCGCCGCTGTCCAACTGCAGCGGCGTCTGCGAGCTCCCTGACCCTGAGGCTGCTGCGTCAAGCAGCCGGGCGGCGAGGATGGACAGCCGTTGGCGAGACTTGTGCGCGGCCCGCGTTAGGTTGATGACCGGTTCGTTGCGGGTCATGGTGGCACGGAAGAAGCCTCGGCGTTCGGAGTAGGTCGGAGGAGCGGCGAGGAGGAAGCAGATCGTCACGAGAACGAGGATGGCCGATCTTGTCGTCGCCATTTCTGGACACCAAAGGATTTCTACCTGCTCTGATGATGACGACGATGATGGCTAGCCGGCTAGGTACGAGTATGTATATATAGATTCAGGAGTCCTCGATGCCAACAAGTGTGTAGATTTACCTTTAGACAAAACGACCACGCGTAGCGTGTTATCCACGGCATTTGGAAAACCACACACAAATAACAATGATGAAATGATGAATATCTTGTAACGACATCGCAAATGGAGTATACCAACTCGCAGTGGGCTATCCCATCACTACCAGAAACAGGGCCGTTGCCAAGAGCCAGCGTCTTTGCCGAGAGCCAAATGTCGGGCTCTCGGCAAAGAAAGGTTTGCCGAGAGTCGGCCCTCGGCAACGGTAGACCGTCGGCAAAACCATATTTGCCGAGGGCCAGGCCGTCGGCAAATAATTCCTCTCGGCAACCGGGTCCTTTGCCGAGGGTCCGGCCGTCGGCAAAGAAAGGTCGTCGGCAACCTGTGACGGCAGGCAAACGGCCTTCACCTGCCGTCTGTTTTGCCGAGGGTCAGATTTGGCCCTCGGCAAAGAATTACTTTGCCGAGTGTCGTTTTTGTGCCCTCGGCAAAATATTTTTTTTTTTTGCTTTTTTTGCTTCCAAATTTTTTCCCTGGGTTTACTGTTGTACCTTAAAGTACATATTAAATTTTAGAGCTTTTTTTATTTTATTAGCTATATTTAATAAGTTTATTTTATTTACTTGAATTCTTCTCGGTAATTCGAATTTGAACTGCAGGTGCATCGAATATTGGAATTGAGTGATTCAAAAAATCATATTCATGGTATTGCATGTGGTGTGAGACCGTATCCAGTGATAGATGCCAAATTTGGCGCATCGTTTTCACGAAACACGGCGAGGAACTTGCGTATAAAGTATTTTTAAATTATATAAAATGGAAACAAAGTCCGAAATTCACGAAACTTATTGAGGAGTCATTTCATCGCATGTATAGGCTGGGATAAAAAATTGAGTGGGTTTCGAGTAAGTTGCGATATCCGATGCCTAAAACCTAGACATCTCCGCACTGGGTTTTAGGCATCGGACATCGCAACTTGCTCGAAACTCACTCAATTTTTTATCACAGCCTATACATGCGATGAAATGACACCTCGACAAGTTTCGTGAATTTCGGACTTCGTTTCCATTTTATATAATTTAAAAATACTTTACACGCAAGTTCCTTGCCGTATTCCGTGAAAACGATGCACCAAATTTGGCATCTGTCACTGGATATGGTCTCACACCACATGCAATACCATGAATATGATTTTTTGAATCACTCAATTCCAATATTCGATGCACCTGCAGTTCAAATTCGAATTACCGGGAAGAATTCAAGTAAATGAAATAAACTTATTAAATATAGCTAATAAAATAAAAAAAGCTCCAAATTTTAAATATGTCTTTTAAATATTATTGTTAGCCACCAAAAAAAATTGGGAAAAAAAACCAAATTTTTTTTTGTATTTGCCGAGAGCCACAAAGGGCTCTCGGCAAAGAGTTTCAAAAAAACAACTTTGCCGTGAGCCCGGATCTGGGCCCTCGGCAAAGGCCCAGTCCACATAAGCCCCTCACGGCCCAGTTAGCCTTTCCTCTCGCCCGCGTGCGCCCCGCATCCCCTTCCTCTCGCCACCGCCGGCCCCCCGCGCCGCCGCAGCCTCTCCCCGCCGCCGCCCCGTCACGCGCCGCCGGAGCAGCAGCCCGGCCCGCCGAGCACCGTCGTCGTCGAGGGCACGTCGTCCCCGCCTTGCCCGGTGGTCGGGCACTGCCGCCGCCCCCCGGCCATGCCCACTGGTGGCCCACCCCGCGGCCAGCGCGTCCCCGGCCAGCCCCGCGCGCCCCCTGCCATGCCCGCCGGTGGCGCCCCGTCCCCGGGCCGCCGAAGCAGCAGCCCAGCCCACCGAGCGCCGTCGTCGTCGGGGCCGCGTCGTCCCCCGCCTCGCCCAGTGCTCGGGCACCACCGCCGCCCCCCGACCACGCCCGCCAGTGGCCCACCCCGTGGCCAGCGCATCCCCAGCCACGCCCGCCGGTGGCCCACCCCCGCGGCCAGCGCGTCCCTGGCCGGCCCCGCGCGCCCCCGGCTGGCCCCGTGCGCCCCTGCCGGCCGTGCAGAGAGCATTTGGAGGAGGAAGGGAGAAGAGGAAGGGAGAAGAGAGGAGGGGAGAAGGAGAGGCCGACGATCGTCACGCCCCCGCGTCGTCGCGTCACGCCGAGCGGTCGTCGCCGTTTTCCCCGCGTCTAGCCGAAGACGAGGGTGATCCCGACTCCGCGTCGCCTGACTACACTGCCACCCAAGGTAAAGCCCCCCTCCCGCTTGTTGCTGGCCTTCGTGCCATTTCTGGATTAGTGGGCCTTCGTGCCTTTTGTGGATGTGTTGGCCATCGTGCCATATGTCGTTGTGTCGGCCATCGTGCCGAAATTGTGGATGTCGGCCATCGTGCCGTCTTTTTCCTTGCAGGTTTTGGAAGCCTCCCTATACAGGGGAGGTTCTGCCGAAATTTTGAACTTATAAATTGTGTTTCTTGTTTTGCAGAGAAGAGCCCGACGGAGGGGACCCGGAGTACCCCGAGCGTCTTCCTTCGGGTCTGCCTGCACCGCGTCACCTCTCCACTCCACCGCCACCCTAGGTATAAGCCCTTTGTCCGTAACCCTAGCTAGATCGCGTAAACCAGTTAGGCGTCTCCCGTCCGAAAGAGATATGGTCGTAGGTATGCGGATCTCTGTATATCTACGACCGTATCTGTTTTGGATTGTCCACGTTATTTGGATAGCCCATGGATGCATATATGATTTAGTTTGTATGGTCCGGTCCGGTCTGAGATGGGGTTTCGGTAGCACCTCCCTGTTGTTCTCTAGATACACACTCTCCCTTCCAGGACGTGTATCGGGAGAACAGCGGGGATGTGCTGCCGAAATTCTATCTCGGATTAGAGCGGAGCTTGGAAACTAACCTCATCTACGCATCCACGGGTGGGAATAGGATCTATCCCTACCTATTAGATAGTAGGCAAGCGGTGCATATGCTATTGATGGTTATATTACTCTGTTATATATATGGTAGATGATGGATAACCGTGATTGGATGTACACGGGCCACCGTAGTCAGAATTAGGTCACTCATGAATGGATACAGAAGACTGAGGATTTCTTGGACAAAGCATTTGGTGTGGGTGCTCAAGCAGCGATAGAGGTGTGGTGTCCCTGCAGCGAATGTGCAAACAGGAATAGGAAAACCAGGAAGGTCATTGAGGAACATCTTTGCAAGTTTGGGTTTACGCAAGACTATACCCAGTGGGTGTGCCATGATGAAGGCCATCGTATTAGAGATGAGGCATTGAGGCCACGCTTGGAGGAGTTTGACAGTGATGGCGGGGTACCAGACATGATGGATGACTTCCACCAAGCACACTTCGGTGTATGATGTACGGACGAAACCAAGGAGCAGGAGCTAGAGGAAACCGCAAGGGCATTCTATCGCATGATGGTGTTGGATAAGAGGCCCCTTCATGACAAGACAAATGTTTCTCAACTCGATGCCATTGGACGCTTAATGGGGTTAAAGTCCATGCATAACATGAGTCGAGACTGCTTCGATAGTATGCTGGCAGTTTTTGGGACCCTGCTTCCGGCAGATCACGTGCTGCCGAAGAACATGTACGAGTCAGTGAAGCTCCTCAAAGCTCTTAAGATGCCGTATGAGCAGATACACACTTGTGATAACGGGTGCGTCCTCTTTAGGAAAGAACACGCGGAAGCAAAGTACTGTCCAAAGTGTAAGTCCTCTAGGTATGTGGAGGTAGAATCTAATGATGGGCAGAAGAAGCAGCTTGGAATCCCCATGAAAGTTCTACGGTACCTTCCGTTCATACCGAGACTCCAACGGCTATTCATGAGCGAGGAGTCTGCGAAACAGATGACATGGCACAAAAATGGCATCCGATACAATCCTGACAAGATGGTACATCCATCAGATGGTGAAGCATGGCAAACATTTGATGGCATTTATGCTGACAAAGCTCTAGAGGCTCGTAATGTGCGTATGACAAATGTTTTAGTTTCTCTAAATGTCAAACCTAGTGAAACCTAGTAAAACCTAGTGAAACCTAGTGCTAGTGGTGATGGTGGTGGGTGGTGGTGGCGGCGTGGTTGGTGGTGGTGGTGGCGTGGTCGTGGTGGTGGCTGCGTGGTTGGTGGAGGTGGTGGCGTGGTGGTGTGGTTGTTGTTGGTGGTAGTAGTGGTGTGGTTGTGGTGGTGGCGTGGTGGTGGTGGTGGTGGTGGTGGTGGTGGTAGTGTAGTCGTGGTGGTAAAAAGTATATGTAGTGCTTGGTTATCTATTTATGTTGTCTAACACGTTCTGCATCTTCTTTGTTTGTGTAGCGTCAGTTGGCGGCGTCGAACGACCCTAACCTTCTCCTCGTCAACTCCCCAGGATCGCACGCGGCGCCTTCTCAGCCCGGACCGTCGCCGTGACCAGTTTGGCGCCTCCTATGCCTCTTGTTTATGTTGCTTGTCGAACTTTACACTTGTGGTTGTCTATGTGTCGAGATTTGTTTGTGACTTTGAACTTCGAGACTTCTATGTGATGTGGATGTGAATTATGTGATGTGGATGTGAATTATGTGATGTGGATGTGGTTATTGATATGTGGATGTGCTTATTGTGACGTGGATGTCATATATATGTTTATTTGTTGACTGGAAATGCAAAAGACAAAAAAAAATTAAAATTGGCTGTGGCTTTGCCGAGGGCTATGGTCATGCCCTCGGCAAAGCTAGGAATTCTGGAACACACAGAATCCCAGCTTTGCTGAGCGCATGACCATAGCGCTCGGCAAAGAGGAAGCCTTTGCCGAGAGCTGAGCCATAGCTCTCGGCACAAAAAATGTCAAAAAAATATCAATATTCTTTGCCGAGAGCTCTTCTGACAGACGCTCGGCAAAGTTTTCTGGAAAAAAAATTCAGAAATTCTTTGCCGAGAGCTTGCTAAGGATCACGGCAAAGATCAACTTTACCGTGACCTCTCCCCGTCACGGCGAAAATTTTTGCCGACGGCCGGCTAACCCTCGGCAAATCCTTTGCCGAGAGCCCGAGATGCGGCTCTCGGCAAAATAGCCTTTGCCGTGAGGTACTGTGCCGACCGGCCTTTGCCGAGAGCAACTCTCGGCAAAGCCTTTGCCGAGGGCAAAGGCTTCTTTGCCGAGCGTATCCGGCCCTCGGCAAAGAACCTCGTTCCAGTTGTGCATGGAACACTTCAAGTGTGAAGCCGTGTGTATTACTAAGGCATCTTTTAGCACATCTCAACTTTACTAGTGAAACTATTTTTGAACAGCTTTGTCAGTAAATAAGTTGAGCAGTTTTAGAAAAATTGATGTGAAAAACACTTCACCAATAACTTCATGCGTGGCTTAGAGAGAAATTAGGAAAAGAGCTGTGTAAAACTACTTTTTTCACCTTCATCTTTATCTATTACTCTGTGAGAGCATAAAAAAGAGCTTCACCCCCATGAGCCGTGTTTGAAAAAGAGGTGTTTAGCAAAAAAAAACAGACAGCTTATGAAGCAATGGCGGAACTAGCACTACCGGAGACGGTTTCTTTGCCGAGTGTCCCAGACTTTGCCGAGTGTTTTTTATTGGGCACTCGATAAAGAGGTTGTTTGCCGAGTGCCAGAGAGAAAGCACTCGGCAAACAAATGGCACTCGGCAAAAAGGTGGTTTGCCGAGTGCCGAACACTCAGCAAAGAATAACACTCGGCAAAGACCAGGTTTGCCGAGTGTCAAACAATAACACTCGGCAAAGGCCCGCCGCTGTTAACGGCCGGCAGCCGCCGTTAATCCTTTGCTGAGTGTCTTCTCCTGACACTCGGCAAAGAGGCTCCTTTGCCGAGTGTCATTTTTTGACACTCGACAAACCATATTTTTTTCACTTTTGACCTCCAAACTTTTTCTGCAGTCCTCAAACAATACCTGGTACTCCATGTTCCAATGTGGCACATTTCTCGGATTTTTTCTATATTTCTTTAATTTATTTCATTTAATTGAATTTTTTCGATAATTCAAATTATAACTGCTAGTCATTTTTTCATTATTCGAATGACTAGCAGTTATAATTTGAATTATCCAAGAAAATTCAATTAAATGAAATAAATTAAAGAAATATAGAAAAAGTCCGAGAAATGTGCCACATTGGAACATGGAGTACCAGGTATTGTCTTAGGACTGCAGAAAAAGTTTGGAGGTCAAAACTGAAAAAAATATGGCTTGTCGAGTGTCAAAAAATGACCCTCGGCAAAGGAGCCTCTTTGCCGAGTGTCAGGAGAAGACACTCGGCAAATGATTCTCTTTGCCGAGTGTCAGGACCTATGGCACTCGGCAAAGATTTTTTTTAAAAAAAATTAAAAAAAACCCTTCTTTGCCGAGTGTCTGTCCAGGCGACACTCGGCAAAGAATTAAAAAAAATAAAAAAAAAACCTTTGCCGAGTGCCAGATAAATCAATTCACAAACTTTGTCAGTTCGACCTTCATTTAAACTAGGAGTAAAACCAATGTTACCTGGTAACAAATTTATGCTGAGAAAAAGAATTCAAAAAAGTAGTATTCATGCCAATTAAAAATAGAGTTAAATACAAGCAATAGGCCATCAAATTGTGACCGTGTGACACATAAGTCTATGAACTCTGAAAAGATATTTATGGATAACTAAACTTAGGCCATGTTTGGTTCCTAGCTCCTAAATCTAGGCAGCTAAATTGTCTCCTAAATTTTAGTAAGGCCATGTTTGGTTAGGTGACTAAACCTGACATGTATATGTTTATAAATACCAAACATAGGCCCCCTCATTAATACTAACTTGGTGCACCTGGCATTTGGCGTCAACGGTGCCGCGCTGCTGGCTCCCACTAGCGCTGTTGCCTCCTGCGTGCGGCCTTGGCACCAAATGCACGCCTGGCTTGCTGCTCTGCTTGGCTGCTCTGCTACATGCTTGGCTACTCTGCTTGACTGCTATGGTAGTTGTTTGCCGCTATGTACATTTTGACAAATAATGTTCAAATGGTTTACAAAAAACTTCATTATTACAAACCATGGCGCTGCTATGACCTTGCAAACATCAAACCATTCGCTATCCAATCACGAAATTGATTCATGTTTTCATCTTCGTCTCCAAAACGTGTGGTGCCTCTAGTTGCTTGAGTTGAAGTTCCTTCCTCTATGGTATAGTTTTCATCTTGATCACACAAGTCAAAGAGGTCATCCATCATACCACTCTGTCTAATGAAATTGTGCAGTGCCATGCATGCCATTATTATTTTGCTTTGCTTTGCCATGGGAAAACTAGGCAAATCCAACAAAATTCTCCACTTCATCTTTAGGACTCCAAAAGACCTCTCTATAACATTTCTAAGTGAAGAATGTGTGTAATTGAACAGCTCTTTTTTACCTCTAGGTGCAGGCCCTTCTCTCCATTCGGGGACATGGTATTTTGTACCTCTGTACGGTGCAAGAAAACCCGGTCGATTTGGGTACCCCGAGTCAACAAGATAAAATTTGTCTACACAACACAATACTTGTGTAAGTAACATGACAAATACTATGACAAAGACAATGAAGAAATGTAAAAGCCCATACATACCTACAGGTGGATGTGGAAACTTGTCACCAAATTTCTCAAGTGCATCATTGAACACCCTCATATCATGAACTGATCCTGGCCATCCAGCTAGAACAAAAGTAAATCTCATATCAAAGTCGCATACGGCTAACACATTCTGCGTGGTGATTCCTTTCCTTCCTGTGTACTGGACTACCTTCTCAGTTGGCACAGTGACAGGTACATGTGTCTCATCTATAGCTCCAATGCATTTATCAAAGTACGGAGCAAACCGAGGAGATTGTAACCTTCTATGAATAGTTGAAAATTGTGGATCCTTTGGCCTAATGATATCAATTGCTAGCTTCATCACACTAGACAGTACCTTATCAAACTTGTTGCTACATGTCCCTAGTGACCTCTCAAATCTATTATCAGCTTGTCTCATGGACTGAGGGGCACCACACATCCACAAAAACATTGCTAGAGCCTCTATAGAAGTCATTTTTGTAGTGGACTGCAGACCATATCTCTCAACTAGCAAAGTGTGAAGGCTATAAAAAACATCGATTGTGCATCCTAAACATGTTAGAGCATTGTGTCCTATGTCCTAGGGTTCTCATAGTCCACTGATATCCTAGTTTCAAGTGGGACTCTATAACCAGCCTTGTTCATGAACTTGTCACAGTGGTACATACCTAGCAACAGCATAGCAGTAGCAATCCTTCTCCTCTTCTGCTGACACCTAGCAGCATGCATCATCAAACCTGGCTTCCTCATTATCAGTGCAGTCCCCTTCATCATCAACATTTGACCAATCATCATTAGTACTCCACTTGTCATCTAAGTCTTCATTAGGGGCACCATCATCAGTAGCACTCAACCAATCATCATCAGATCCTACACCAGCATCAGCCACTCTAGCAGCAGCCCCTACACCTAGTAACAGAAAGTCCAGCATGATCCACTCCAGCAGCAAATCCCACTTCATATGCTCCCTGGTCATCATAAGAAATAGATGTTAAAAGAGCATTGAATGTTGACATGAACAAAAATACTTAGGGCAACATCACAACAACATCAACAACAATGGCAAGCAACACCCATTACATTGTTCAACAAGCATTACAAGGTCCAAACATAAACCATGGTTCATTACGATTACATAGTTCATCATAAATTTAAGGTCCTAAGCAAAATAAAATTAAGGTTGCCAAACTAGAGACTCCATCTGCCAAGTATTCTGACATTCTATCCTATCCTCCTCAAGCATTGTGGGCAGCCCTCCTCAGCCATGCCATCCTTTGCTCATTTGTATCAAGGCCACTAAAGACCAACCTATTGTAGCTACTTCTAAACATCATGGTAGCCACATAGTACTCATTTGAAGCTTTGTCTACCCTAGCCTCCACAGCCAAATTGAGGCACCTAGCAACATCATCAACTCTGGCTTGCTTTGCTTTTGCAGCTTCCCCTCTCTTGCTCTGTGCTATTCGCTCCAATGCATTGACTTCTTTCTCAGCAGCAATCTCCAATTGAGTGACCAGCCCCTGCATGATAACATTCACTGGAACTTTTTTGTTCTTGCTAGGACTTGAGGCTGTGTCAGTTGTGCTGCTTGCCCTCTTGCGGCTGTTTGTGATACTTGGTGAACTGGTCTGTAAGCCATAGTCGTCTAGAGTAGCAGCACCATCTTCATCATCCTCATCTATCCCTGTGTCTTGGTTATGGCATGACAACCCAGGGATGGTGGCAGTTGAGCCATCAACAACAGTGTTCTGGAAGAGCTCAACCATCTGAGGAAAGAATCTAGGCAACCCATACATGAATTTCCTACACTCTGGCTTCTTCTGAAAAATCACAAGAATCCACTGTTAGCAAAAACCAACATGAAAGTAGAACAAGCAAACAAATTATTAGGCACAAAGATTACCCTGGTATGCCTATCCCACCAAGATAGAGGTGCATCTATCCCTCCGTTTCTTGGCGGCCAACACCTGTTTGTAGTTGTGCCCACTTGTAGAACTGTACATGGTCTTGAGCTGGCTGAATCTATTCTTCATACATCTAAGATCATGCTTTAGGCCAGTCTGTTGCTCATAGAAATCTCTCAAATTATCATAACCTCTCCTTGTCATTGTCCCCTTACTTGAATTGCCCTTTCTCATTTCATCAACAGCAAGACAAGAGAACACAAATGTATTTGCATCGGACCAATTTGCCTTGTCAAACTAGTAGAGAAGCAGATCAGAGAACAAGAGACAAAATTGAAATAGACAGATATAGATCAAACAAATACATAGTACTACATGAAACATGTACACACTTCAATAACAAACAACTAAACAGTAGTAGTTCATACAAACTTGTAGATCAAATAAATACAACCTAACACACACATGTAGATCAAACAGATTAGACAAATAAACACTTGTACATCAAACAAATAAAACCTAACACATCAGATCAATGAAAAGTATGAGAATCTAGTAAAAAATAGACATGCAGAACCATAAATAAGACATGCATAACATAAATAATAAATAGAGCAAAGTACGAATCAGATCAGAGAACAAGCTCACCTCAGGCGGGATGTCGTCGTCATCTTCTAGGCTCCATTCCTTCAGTTGGAGGACACGAGCTGCCCGAAGCAACTGTTCCACGCATCCTAGCTGCCGGCGCGCGGGCACGGCTACTGCCGGTTCCCACCCTGGAGCGACGCACAACAGCGCTGAGAAGCCAGGCGTTTCCCAGATCCGGTCGCTCCTACGGTCGGACGAGGAGGAACGAACCCTCCAGCACCTGGATCTAGAGCCAATGCGAAGAGGAAGAAGCCCTCTACCGCCGGGAGCGAAGTCCACCTTGGAGGAGCCCCTAGTAAGAGCCCATGTAGGGGAAGTCAGCGGCGTCGGTGTTCAGATCCAGCCCCTCCATGCCGCGTCGAGCGGAGGAGCCTGCACCATACGATGGCGCTTGGGAGAAGACGCCGAAGTCGCCGGCGATGGGGGGGAATGACGGACCGGAGCCATACAGATCCACCGGAGAAGAGGACTGCGAGTAGTAGTCCAGATACTTGGACCCATGGCCGACCATGGCAGAAGCGGTGAGCGGAGGAGCTGCTATGCCGGTGGAGGGGTTAGGAGGAGCAGCAGCAGCGTGGAGCGAAGTGGTGGCAGCGGCGGGGAAAGCAGAGAAGAGCGAGCGTGAGAGGGAGAGAGTGAGCTGTGAGTGGGGGTACCGGTGCGCTCAGACAGGGAGCATTGATGAAGGGCAAGCCCTGTCCAGACGTGGTTTTAGGAGCTGCTAGTAAGATTTGGGTGACTAGCAGACTAAAGGTTGTTTAGTCTCTTTTAGTAAAGATGTTTGACAAAAAAGTTACTAAAAGGGACTAAAAGCTACTAAATTTAGGAGGTGTTAGGTGAACCAAACACCCCTTATCAATAATAACACACCATTCATGGTCTGGAAAGTGTGCTGACATGGACACTTACCCGTCGGATCCACATGTTGTCCACAACCACGTTTGTCTTCTCCCTTCCCATGGTCTCTCTCTAGCTTTTTTTAGGTTTTTTATACGGTCTCTCTCTAGCTTTTGGCAGCTTGGAGAATGCCTCCTAGCCGTCGACCATGATAAGAGTCTCAGAGATGAGGGGCTGGTACGGATGGCTTCAAACTGCGGGCTTTGACTGCTGCACAAATGACATAAGGACCCGCGGGTCAGCGTCCATATTGGCCACGGCATGTAGGCAGCAAGGTGCTGCCATGGGGTCCAAAGAGTCCACGATATACTAAGTGTGTACAATTGTGATTTATACAAAGAACATGTGCCATGTGACCGACCACATTTTTAAAACTAGATACAATTATAAACAAACTCTATCTATTTTTTTCTAAAGGAACATAACTCTATCTCACTACCACAGAATAAACAATCACTGCCGGCATCATCACTGCCAGAATTTCAAAACCGACACTGATAGTTACATCACTGCCGGTTCGTAAGGAAAAAGCCTATTACTGTCGGATTTTCTAACAAACCGACAGTGATGGATATTATCACTACCAATTGGTATAAAAATTCAACAGTGATGTCTATCAGTGTCGGTTGTATTACCAAACCCGACAATGATCTATAGATCCTGATATAGACTAGGCCCGATTTTCCGGAAGGTATGATAGCGTCGATTGGTGGAGACTCGATGTTCACGATCTAGACTTTGAACCAAGACTGATTGGGACCCCCGCAACCGTTACACCATTGCTCCACTGGTTATCAACCACACGAACGCGATTGACCTCGCTGAGAAGGTTTTCCTGCAAGCGAATTGAGAACACAAACAAGAATGGGATGAACGCAATCTGAAATTACAAATAAATATGAGGCTTATGATAATAAGAAGTAGTTCAAGTCTTTATTCAAAAGGACTAATCGCCACAGGCGAACAAGATCAAGAACTGGGGCTCTGGTTCACAGCAACCAGCCTTGACGGCACAGTTGTAGCAAAACGATGTCTGTTTCACGAGGAAATCAAGAACTAAACAAAACCCAAACCCTAATAAAAGCGACGGCCGCTATTTATAGAGTCTTGAGCGTCACCCCCTGGACGCGCCCCCCTAATGGGCCCAAACACGATACACGGTCCAACGGACCAAAAGACGGTGTCGCTGCACCCTGGCAGATTCTGGACGCTGACTTGTTTCGATGATTCCCGTTGATTCCGAAGGTATTTTGACGTGAGACCACTTGAATTGGCTTCCACAACCCCCCCCCCCCCCCCCCCCCCCCACCCCCACCCCACACCACATCTTACAAACTTTTATTTACCTTTGCTGCAATCACTGTATCTGTAATTATTTTCAAGTGAGAGAGATTGAATGTGTTGTCTCCATGTGTTATCTTGGTCTTACCCATCGGATCCACATGTCGTCCACAACCACGTTTGTCTTCTCCCTTCCCATGGTCTCTCTCTCTCTCTAGCTTTTTTAGTTTTTTTATAGGGTCTCTCTCTAGCTTTTGGCAGCTTGGAGAATGCCTCCTAGCCGTCGACCATGATCAGAGTCTCAGAGATGAGGGGCTGGTAAGGATGGCTTCGAACTGCGGGCTTTGACTGCTGCACAAATGACATAAGGACCCGCGGGTCAGCGTCCATATTGGCCATGGCATGTAGGCAGCAAGGTGCTGCCATGGGGTCCAAAGAGTCCGCGATATACCAAGTGTGTACAATTGTAATTTATACAAAGAACATGTGCCATGTGACCCACCACATTTTTAAAACCAGATACAATTATAAACAAACTCTATCTAATTTTTTTCGAAGGAACATAACTCTATCTCACTACTACAGAATAAACAATCACTGCCGGCACCATCCCTGTCAGAATTTCAAGACCGACACTGATAGTTACATCACTGCCGGTTCGTAAGGAAAAAGCCTATTACTGTCGGATTTTCTAACAAACCGACAGTGATGGATATTATCACTACCAGTTGGTATAAAAATCCAACGGTGATGTCTATCTGTGTCGGTTGTATTACCAAACCCGACAATGATCTATAGATCCAGACCTGAATTTTTTATCCATCCTGGTTAACTCCTCCCTCTCATCCATGAGATATTTCCTCTTCTCCTCCCTAACTCGCCAGACCACCTCCTCCCCAAATCTCATCCTCACACCTTGTCTCGCGCCTCACCTCACAGTGTGGCCGTGGCACCGCTCGCAGCGCCACCACTCCAGCTGCACGCTACTCTTGGCCGCGCGACCTTATCGTGCACCCGCGCCCACACCTCCTCGACGAGCACAGCCGCGCCCATACACCCGTGCCCGTGCCCTCGTGTGTGTGGCACCGAGCACCACCCAATCAGCCGCTGGGATCTCCTCCGCCGTAGGCTGGGAGCGCGGATCCACCCCCACAAGAGCGTGCCCGCACAGCTCGGCGCGGATCCACTCCGACGCTGGCGAGCGGGAGTAGTGTGGGTGAGCGGACAACACCGACGGCTTCTTCTACCTCCGGATCACGGTCCTCTCTCTTTTCTCACTCTTTCTTTCCCCAGCAATCTCCCCTTCCGAGTGCTCTCTCCCACACTCTGTCTTCTTAGATCTGGCATTGGAGCGGCGAGGGGCACAGCCTCCGGCGTGAGACCAAGCTCGTCCTGCTCGACGGCAGCTCCACTCTCTCCCTCTCCTTGCCTCCCCTCCCCTCCCTCTACGTTGTATGAATCAATTTGTGGTTGAATTGATTGTAATGTGTTGAACCCTTCTCCTTTGTGATGTACGAATCGATTTGTGGATGAGTTAGGCCCCGTTTGGCAGAGCTTAACTTCACTAGTGAAGCCATTTTTTTTGGCTTCAGCTCCACGAACAGCTCCACCAGTGGAGCTGAAGCGGTTTTGGTAAACCATTTGGCAAAATGGCTTCCCTGTGAGAGCATGTTTTAGGGGCCTGGAGGAGGAGCCGGGAGAAGCCACTTTTTTTGGCTCCATCCCACCCCAAATCACTGTGAGAGCATGTTTTTAGGGGCTTCACCAGTGAAGCTATTTCACTTTACCCCGTTTGGCAGAAAACGGCTCCAAACGGCTCCTGAAGCCGGTGGAGAAGCCCTGCCAAACGGGGCCTTAGATTTGTCATGTGTTGAGTCCCATCTTTGTCTATGATGGAGCGGCGGCAGTAGCCAGCGACCGTGGCGGTGGCGGTGGTGGCGGCGGTAGCGAGCATGCTCCAGCAAGCAGGAAGCATACTTTGCTGTATTCCTTTTTTTTGTTTTTTTAAGCCTATCACTGTTGGGTGAGATAGCGGCACTGATAGCCAGAGGCATCACTGGCGGTTTGTAGTAACCAGCCGTGATATGAACTCCATCACTGCCAGTATGTCACTGTCGGTTCAAAATCCGGCAGTGAAGGGGGTTTTTGAACCGACAGTGATGTGAAGAACTGAGGTAGTGTCTAATGATATCAGTTGTCTTTTCTTTTGTAAAAAAACTGTAATCTCTGCATAATTTATTATACTCGACCAATCAAAAATGAACTCCAGCCTCTGGCCGTGAAAAAGCTATTGAAAGGTACACGATGCTTGGAGTCACATGTAAATAAGATGGTGCAGTATATAATCTCAGTTGTATTGGAACTCACTCTGTTAATATTTAGTGGAGTTTGATATGAATCTCTTCATTTACGAATTTCCTACTCAAATCATGATGCAAATCATTGAACCCCAAACATATGTACTATAGTTACTAATAATTGAGGCTATTTTCAGAGGCTGTGGTGGAAAAGACCAACTATCCTGGAAATCGATTTCCATGGGTGGTCTATAAGTTGGAGCCCCATGTAAGTGTCTGTGCAAGCAGTTCTTATTCTAGCGGCCTCTAGAAAAAAGAAACGGTGTCACCTTTGAAAATAATTCAAGTAGAGGTACCATGTACCAAATTATTACTGCACACGCTACTGATAAGGACCTCTTTTATCAATCAACAAATCAACGTCATCTTTTAATTTCAATTTAGCTGAGGAAGAAAAGTGAATTTACAGGATAACAAATTACGCTCGAGAAACTGAAAAATAAGTTGTTATTTCACACGCCACTTGATCATGTCTAATCTAAAATATTGTGACATATGCTTACCTCTTAAATTACGTTCTCTGTATCTGGCAGCACTTTTTAAATATGTATTAAAAAAATATACAACTTGTTACTCCATTCATTTGGCGTGTAATGATCACAGAGTTTGAATCTTAATAAATTTGCTCCTTAAAAGAGAAGAAATGGATGGAATACAATAACAGTAACTTTTGTAATAACAGCATATACCGGGCCTATGTATTAGGCTGATTAACTTCCACTCAGATAAAGGTATACTTTGGAAAGTCGTTAGTAGTCTCACCACCGGTCAAAATTAAGGTGAATATGGGCCAAACTTGTGAGTGCCGCATATAATAAACAAAGAAATAGATCGAAGCAGCATAGTGGCTGATTATGTTTCTTTTTTCATTATACACGATTTTGTTAACACCCTCCAAAACCAGTCACAGTTTGAAGCGGTTGAATGTGTGCTCAAGATATATTTTTATATTGTCAATGTTTAAGCAGTGAGCATCAACACTTGAGGTTGTGGTACTTGTTACTAGTGGCCAATTGCAACAAGTACCCTTTCCTACTTATCTAACTACTTGGTATAATCCAAGAGCATAGAATAGGGTCGTCGATGTTGAATTCGTCATAATCAGGAGATGGCCATGTAACCTACCAACTGACAACTCAACGATCGTGTATGTGGAATCAACGAGTCGCCCTGCACTCGTGGAAAATTTGCATGCGTGGAATTTGCTCGGTCACAGAGTTGCGGTGGTGGTAGTGCGAGTGCGCCGCGTTGGTGCCAAAACGAGGATACCAGGGCACTGACAAATTTCGCGGGTTTGTTCTTCCTCGGGTCAACTTCCGCCTTCCGGCCAGTAACTCCAAGCACATGTGCCATTTACTCTGGCTTGTTATGGACGTTCTACACTTCTACTTCATTGTCCGAAACAAGTGGCAGTCCAGGTGGTAAAAATTGATTTAGCAGTCTGCTTCTACTCTATTTTGGACTCCGGTCTTTCAATGGACTAGGTAGCATGCCGTGCGTCGTGCGTTGCTACAGGACAGTTAAACTTTGTACTAAAAATACACGGATCGCACGATAAGATAACAATACTGTGACCATTTAACCAAAAGCAAAGTTTGTAAAATTAACACAGTCATGGAGAGCACACCGTCGCAGGGTCATAAACTCGAACATTTTCCTGATGCGGCTAAGATAATGTTTCATAGTACATGATGGTATAGAGATGCGGCGAAACGTATTTATTGATGCATGAAATTGAAATAGATATCAGAGATTTCTTCCTGCCGATATAAAACACATTATCTTAGCCACACCGCGAAAACGTTTATACAGTAAAGTTTGTGAGCCTGTGACGCCGCACTCTCCGTGATTGTGTTAATTTTACGAACTTCGCTTTTTTTATTAAATATCACTTTAAGTTCGCTTTTTGGATTAAATATCACTTTAACGTCATTTAATTTCACAGTATTGTTTTCTTATCGTGTGATCCATGTGTTTTTAATACAAAAGTTAACGCTCGTGCGTTGCAAGGCAAAAAAATAAAGTCAAGACAATTGAAGGTTGTACGTGTATTTTACCATGACAAAAAAATGATATTCTGGAATTCGAGATAGCAATACTGTTGGACCATATTCTCTCCCCCAAAAAAATTCAAACCAGACATCATGACTCTTATGTTGCTCTAAGCCAGTGCATTTGTGATATCTGATATCCCGAACTCAGTAACACATATGCCTTCTATCTTGATTTGCTCAAGTGAAGTCTGTTGGGACAAATATACAAAATATCAAAACCTCCAAACTCAGAAATTCCTATAGCGTCCTGATTTGCTCAAGTGAAGCCTGTTGGGACAAATATACAAAATATCAAAAACTCCAAACTCAGAAATTCCTATAGCGCTGTTCGCGGCAGTGGCTAGGGAGTGGCAGAAGCAATTCCACAACGGGCATGTGTGTGTGACATTACCAGTGTCTTGACCTCCTGGTGCTTGTCCAGCAACCAGCAGTATTCTGTAGCCTCAGCCTATGTCGCAATGTTCTATGGTTCATCAAAACCGTCTAGGGCTAAGCAAATCTGGAAAAAGCGATGTCATCCCATGAGTCCAAATTTTCTTTTAGCTGGTGATGCATGGACGTTGTTGGACTGCTCCTAGGAGACATTGTCATGGGTTGCAGAGCTCTGATGAGTGCATCATCTGTGACCAGGTGCCGGAAACTATGGATCACCTTCTGCTGGGTAGTGTTTACAGTAGAGAAATTTGGGCAACAATCATAAGGAAGCAAACATTGTATCTTCCCCTTCCCTGGTAAGCAGAAAAACGAACATGAAACAAAAACTTTGCAGACACATACTAAAGATAGACAAATTCAGATCAGCTGTAGACAAAGTAAGTATACTGAACATCATTTATATGATGTGTATTGTGGTGCTTGTGCAACCATGATAGCAACAGATAGGGTATAGTGGAAAATTTGCTCAGGTACCAGTCCACACATGCTCCTCGGCTCCTGAGATAGCCATCAAAGTGCACATACCCTTCCAGGATGGCCTTGTCAAGTGTGGGGGATGGTGTCCTCCAGCGCCAAATATGTTGTCGTGTGCATGTCAGCTGAACACTGCATTTTACGAAAAACTTAATTGAGAATTGGCACCACACTTAAGCTAAACTATCGAATGACAAAGAATCCGATCTAAAATGTACCCCTAGCGCTCACCAATAAATAATCCACCAAGAAGCAATTTACTATCTAGAATGACAAGGTTCAAAAATAAAAACATGCCCTGAAACTGCAGTACTAAAGTAAAGAAAAATTAAACAAATTGCAGAAATATAAATATTATTAGAATTGGAGAGGTAAATAGTATTGCTGCCGCACAGCCCTTGCTCCTCACGACCAACGGCTGACCCCTAGAGCTTGGATAAATCTGGCTTTCCCATAAAGAAGCAGATGAGCTGCTCTCTCTTGAGAGAAAGGAGATCCCTAAGAATTGCTTGAGCAGCTGCCACAGACGACCACAATGCAAATTAAACAATTGGTATTTACTAACTATGCAAGTAGCAGAAGAATCTGCTTTCCGGTTCCCAAAATCGACACAGAGAAAAATGGCATGCCAAACAGAGCTGTACACGAAATCGACATAAATCTATGTGTTCATGAAATATTGAATGCGACTAAACTTATGTCTGCCTGTACAAACAGACTAGTCCTGGACGTGCTGCCTCCAAGAACATTACCTAAGGTCTATAAGCATGGTAAACATAGCTAGCCTAATATGAACGTGCTGCATCCATCACTATTGTATAGATCTAAATTCGGTGGGGGAGGGGGACATTATCTTCGCACTCCATTTGAGGACCTGTCAAATCGACGAACAAACAGAGCCTAGCTAGCCATATCCCACAATGGATCCTCCGTCCGTGGAGCTAGGCGCAGGCGCAAAATTCGGTAGGGGGAAAACAAAAGAAACAGCGGCAACGGTGAGCGCTGCCGTGGCAGCCCTCGTCGCCAAGCCCAGCAGCGCACGCACCATCGAGACGACGAGCGCGACGATGGCGAAGCGAGACGACGAGCGCGACGATGGCGGAGCCCAACGCGGCAATCCTCCTCGCTTGTCCCAGCAGCCGCGCATGCAGAGAGTGGGACTGAATATTCCACGAACGTTTTGTGTTATTGACTTGTCACTGTAGAAGGTGCTTGGAAAGAACAAATTAAAGATGCTGCAGATGTGTTCTCATCATGGCACAAGCACCAACAGTAACATAAAAAAAGACATCGGAAACCATAAGGTCGGTGCGTTCACAGGACATGAATATTCCAAGTTTAGTAGAGCTATTAATCTGTAGTTATGTTCTGTTGCCATAAAGCAGAATATCAACCCATTGTCTGTAACTAAAAGCTACCCGGCTGCTGCTGTATGCACACTATTTTGTAAGACATAGAACAACCACACACTACCGCCGATGCTCTGAAACAACCAGCCGAACAGAATAATCATGAGTAGCTTACTGAATGCAGTCTATTGATTAAATAGATAGATTGTGTTAAAATCAGGGTTTACAATTTCGGCGAAATATCGCCGAAATTTCCGAAATATCGCCTTTTTCGTCGAGGTCCGAATTTTTTTTGTATCGGTCAAAATTTTTCGGTTAAATTCTTCTTTCACTCTAAAATTACACCAAACCGCACTAAAATGACCCTCCATATCATCTAGTCTATCAAAGCCCTAAATTTCTTCAAATTTATTTAATTTTCTCACTCACAACGGCACTAGTATATGCAGCTCGCCCACCGTCAGCACACTGTATTACCGCGGTTCTACTTCTGTGATATATTATGTTATTTCGTCGATGTTATATAAATTTATGATGGATGATGGATCATAGAGTTTTTCTAGTGAAATGATGCCAAATTTGTTTAAAACTCAATTTAAATTTATTTAAATTTGAACCGATATTTCCGAAATTTCCGAAATTTCGTATTTATCGTTGGGGACCGAAATTTTTTTCTTACCGGTATTGTAAACCCTGGTTAAAATACCTTCATATGTATCAACAATAGAAAAGTACAAATCTAATGCATCCATACTTTGCCAGCAGTTTCTCTGGGGACGTACCTCTGGCCTGCTAGTTGGCGTGATGTCTGGGGATGAGAGACGCTGAGCAGAGGCGTCGTTCAAGAATGGGTCGGTGCAAGGCTACTTTAGCAGAGGACGAGAATCAGCGCCAGACCTTGAGAAATCGGCGGCCTATTATCATGGTTCACTATCTGAATAAAAAACAGCAAAACATCATCCATTAGATGGTGGAGGTATTGCAATTAGCTGGCTATTAAATGAATCCTCCATTGTACTATCAAAACAGAAATGAAATTGAAAAGATAGACATATTCAGAGATGCGAAAAAATTGTAGGTTGGAGACTGAATGCTACACAGTTCTCAGATTGCAAGGCAAACTTTTTCACAGTCCTTTTATCTTCTATGCTTGCTTTAGACTTCAGCATAAGTACCAAAGGGCGGACGGATCAGGTAATAACTGGACACCTTTGCTGAATGAAAGGCAGCCTATGAGATGTAGATTCATAAGCTGCCAAGAGGATATTATATGAAAATACATGAAAACATGTGGCTTGTTTTTTCCAATGCACTGATCAATGAATCACTAAAACTAATGTAATATCTGGAGAACTTTGCTGAATGGCTATGAGATGTAGATTCATAAGCTGCCTAGAGGACATATGAAAATACATGAAAACATGTGACTTCTTTTATTTCCAATGCACTGAATTACAAAAACTTCTTCCGTGTTTGTAAACACAAAGCTATCTTGGGCAATTAACCAAAAGGTGTACAAAGTTAAAAGATAAAATAATCTGTTTTAACTCATGTTGACATCGCCCTGGCCATCCATGCCGGAAGAGCCAATTCGTAGACAGTCTACCAAATAGAATATAAACTGAACTAAATATTAGTGATAACCCATCCCAATCCTTCCACAAATTAGACAGAGGGAGAGAGAAGATCGGGGAGGTACCTACAGCAGGAGCATGGATGGCTTCCAACTTTGCTTCCAAACATTAAACAGTAACTGTTTGCTTAACCTGCAACATAGTGCACATGACAAATATTAAAAATAAAGATATCACCAAGGTGGGGAGGATGAAGAGCAGAAGTTCTTGGTTCAGTGCAAGAACATAGATCTGTAGGCACAGATCCAGTAAAGGACATGGTTGTGCACATGTACGGATGATAACCTTTGAAAGGGATCCAAGTTAGCAGGCATAATACATGTAATTAGATTAGATGCGAATACAAATAGCCAATTAGCTTAAGGTAGGGTTTGGGTGGTCGGTTTCGCACAGTAGGAAGGGAAGAGAAGGGATTGGCACACCTGGTGGTGCTCCTCGCAGAACATGAGGGAGATGGAAGTGCGGCAGGAGAGGAGGATTTGGCAGCACAACAGGACCGACGGAGACACGAGCCGGATTAGGGGGAAGGATGTGCTCGCGCCCTACCGTCTTCCGCTGCCGCGGGGCTCGTCACCGATGAAGACCCCGACGAATACACGAGCCTGATCGGGGGAGGGACGCGCGCGCGGCCTGCCGGCTTCCGCTACCGCCCGGTCGGTCTCCATGACCACGACAACAGCGGGGATCGTCGTCGACGGGACTCGGCGATGGCGCAAGGGCGGTAGGGATCGAGGTGGCGACAGAGATCATGGCCGCTGTCGTTGGAGGCGCTGCGAGGGCCAGGGGCGGCGGCGGTGGGGAAGACGGAGGGGAGCGCGGATGGCAGTGGTGGAGACGCTCCGGAGTTTTTTTTCTTTTTTTTATCTTGGACGAGTCGCATGGCTACCGGGTGGCATTCAACGAAGATTGATCACGTGGGGCCATCGAAGAGTGGCATTTGGAGGGAAGTCCCACCTGCCGGCGCCTGACGATCCGAGCGATCGCACGACTCGGTAGAGCGGTGACCCCAAAAAAATGCCGCACCAAAAAATTGTCTTACTTTTGTTATTTTTAGTTGTAGGAGATACATAAATATTCAGGTGGGCTTCTTGCCCCCCTGTTGGTTCATCGGGGAAAAAATCAACGTGCTTAGCTCAATGTTTTCCTAAACAGTAAACTGTCTTTACTCGGTCGCCCTTCGTTTAGTGTTTAGGCTGTTTACACGGTGTTTAAACGAAGTTAAATGGTCTAAACGGTTTTGTACTTTTAAAAAAATACATATAATTATATATGTGCATGTAAAAAATCAAGTATTCTAGCATTTATACATATTTATCTGAGTAAAAATCAATTATTTTGGTATGTATATATATTTATGCATGTGAAAAGAACCAAATATAGATATTTATGCATGTAATATATCAAGTGTACACATTTATAAATATAATAAACTTAAGTATACAAATTTATCCATACAAAATTGAACTAGATTTATCTCGTGTTAGCCTAAACAGCTGTTTAGCCCGTTTAATGTTGTTTATCTCTGTTCCGTTTAGGCCGTTTTTTTCGTTTTTTTGATGGTTTAAACGGTCAACCGTTTAATTTCCGTTTATCCCTAAATAAAATAGTTTACCACCGTTTACCGTTTACTGACCGTTTGCCGTTTATGTGAACACTGGCTTAGCTACAGTTGATTGGCTTACACTGCTACTGCTGACAGAAAAAAGGGTACCGACATGTGCAATGGTAGACTCCATCATGAAGCTTCTCGCATCAAGACGATGAAAAAAAAAAGATATTTATATCATCGTATGTGCAGTCCGCACAAAGCAAAAGGAGTTTTGGGCCTGATCTGCTATGCTCGCCCAGCAAGGCTGGCCGGCTAAACTGGATTTGGACGATCAGGCGTCCAACGCTTCATGATTTGCTAATGGGCTTCGGCCTTTGTTGCGGCCCAACCAAAGCACTACGGGTTTGTCCACAGTCTCCAGTGTCAGCACAATACGAGCCGCCTTGCGAGCGCATGTAGCGCGTTGGTAAGGCCGCTCGGGTGGAGCACCTGCCACCTGCGTTCGTGTCCCGCTCAACGCAGGTTCGCGATATTTCCTCAGTTTTCTTTGCAGCCTTAAACGTGGGTGCTCCACGGTGGTCAAGGCCTCAGCCTCGTGTGTGCCTTTAGGTATAGATCTACCCTATGCATAGTATGTATGCGTTTGCGTGTGCATAGTGTGTGGTGTGAGTTTATACTTAAGTTCTGATACTATAGCTTGTACTTGATGTATTGAGGCATTCAAAAAAAAATTTAGAGCCACCACCCATTCTAGAGAAAAAGCAAGACCATGAACTGTTTTATAATAAGAGGCAAAGGGGATCTAATGTGTTGTGGCCTATGACAAAGACAAAGAGCATGACCTATGCACGTGATTTGCCCTAAAACTAAAACCTCTGCACGGGATTGCCGACATGAATTTTTGATAAAACATAGAATATAGAAACTGTAAGAGCAGCTCTAGTAGGGCTTAACTAAGTCCTAAACCAAAATATGATGGTCCACGCTAGCCACGGCATCTACTAAATCCCTTAAAAAAAGTAGCAGGTCCTCAAATCCCATCCTTAGGCCCACATTTCTGTGGCCAGTCAACCACAACCCTCATCGAGCGGTTGATTGTTTTTCTCTCTTACACGCTGGTTTTCCCCTCTCCTCTACGTCACAGTGCCCCTCGCCCCCTCCTTGCCACAACACGAGATTGGGCGTCCATACCTACCACGACATGAGATTGGGCACACCTCTCCTGGTCACGATGCTCCTTCTCATCATGGGCAGCTGCCTCGGTCATCCTTTTCCAAGCGGCAACACCCCATTCTCATCGTTCTCCATCCATCATCCATCGCAGGGCATCCCACTGCTGAATTCGAGGAGATGGCATGGGAAAACGCCCCTCCCCGCCTCCTCCCTCTATCTCGAGGGCATCCATCACTGGCTCCATCCTTCCTCTATTGCCCACCCTCCATTGTGGGGTATGCTCAGTCGGTAAAGATGGGGATACGCCTCGATTCGAGGAGATGGAGGTGCGGAGATGTAGAGTGGAGAAAAAGGGAAATGTGGGTCTTATTTGTCGATGTCTGTTTGGTTGAATTTGAGAGCCCTAATTTAAGGGTTAATGCTAGAGTAGAACCAAAAAATCAGTATCTCAAAAGTAGGAGAGCCCTCGAATCAAAAGTTAATCAATTTCAATCCTGAATTTGCTATATTTTCCTAAATTTATTGTTATTTCTATTTTTTCTCGAGAAAAAAAAGGAAAATGCAGTGTACGATCCCATCGACATATGATTTTCATGTCCTGTTTTCATCCCCTGAAGAGACACCACTTCGGACCGAGGAATGACTCGATGGGGCCCAAACCATCGCAAAAAAAGGTGCTGCCAGAAACGTGGAAGGTGACCCAGAACTAGGTTGGGTTCTATGTTCGTTAAGTAGCTGCCTGGGAGAATTGGATGCTTTCACCCGAAAGTCACTCTGTGGCCTATTAATCTATATTTCTTTTCCTCGTCTAAAAAAAATATATTTCTTTTCCTGTTTTTCAATTTCTGCCAAATGTTTGTTGATGACCTAAAATAAGTACTATTTTCTACCTAGTCAGTTCATTTTGGAAAACAAATAATCTATATACTTCTCCTATCAACCATATTATGTCAATGCTATTATGTATATATATGTGCGTGCCTTTATGGTTCTATTTAGTTTCAACCTATCTATAATACTTTGATATTATTTGAATATTTAAGTGTATAGTTGTATCTATATCGTTGAGTTGAACACTTAAAATGGTTACATGTGTCTTTGATTCTGATTTAGTTTACCGTTCACAAATGTTATCGACGTGTATCGGACCACATTGCTTTATTGTTCATGATATGCCAAATTTCTCGTTTCCGTTTTCCCCGACCATTTTCTTGTTTACGTGTAGAAATATGAAATTAAAAATAGTTAAGCGATTTCCTCATCTGTTTCCATTCGGTTTTATCCCTACTCTCATAGGTAGTGTTTGGTTCTAGAGCGGGATAAGGATGAAGTGAGACATTGTGGATAGAGTCATCCAGAGACAAATATTCCTCTAGATTCTGGGACTCCTCCATCCCCAGAAAACTCAGGTATGCAGCCATCCCCTCCCGACAACATTTTCTTCTGTTTGCGCGCATGACATCGAAGGAGAATGGAGAGAGCACAGTGAGGTTGGATCCGGCATGGGGGTGTGGCCCGACGGTGAGGGCGAGCTCGGCTCCGGCCATGGCCCCGGTGGGCACGCTCCGACGCGGGCGAACACGGCCTCGGTATAGGCGTGAGCGGCCCCAACGGCGGCCCATTTGGCCCCGACAGCAGGCGAGTTCAGCCCCAGAAGCGGCGCTTGTGGCCCCGGCCGCGTGCGAGCTCAGCTCGGCGGCAGCACTTGTGGCCCCAGCCGCAGGCTAGCTCAGCCCTGGCGGCAACGCTTGTGGCCGAGAAGCCTCGACGGCGGGGCAGGCGGCCATGACGCTGGCGCAGGCAACACCAACAAGGGAAGCCATGGCGGCGCGGGCGGGCAGGAAGAAGAACGGTGCTAAAGGGGGAAGAAGCAGTCCAAGGATGATAGGTGGGCCCCACTTAACAGTTGTCGGAGTACAGGCGTGATAATATCCTGTTTTCTTGACTTCTGTGCTCGCAGTTGGCGAGCTGGGGAATGGTGGCATAATCTCATTGCTGTTCGAGTCACCCTATGGCTTTGCAATTTTCAAATTTGATGGGGTCCAACTGTTCCGATCTAATGCTATGGAGGTGCAGTACTTGCATAAACTCATACTGATGTATGTACTTGCTTGCTCTGTTGCCCCATTTGCCTTGTCATTGGGCTCATTCTTCTGGATTTGCTGCGTCGTCTCCTGCAGAACATCTGGGCGAACTTCGTCAATTTCGAAATAGCAGAGGAGGTCAATACTTACACCTTTCTTTCTGTCTGATCTACGCCGTTTGTTCCTTGTCGACAATATATTTAACAGAGGAGTGATCTGCATCACAATGATGGCCTTTTTTTGTTGTTGTTTACTACGTTTCATTGGGGGGGGTGGAATGAGGGCACAAAGTGGTTGATTAGTTGTTTGCTACTTTAACAGCATTCAAATTCAATATCTAACCATAGTCATGTAGTCTGATTCTGTTGCAGTCATGCCTAGAAACCACTTTCTTGCTCGAAATGTGAGCAAAGAGATTTACAAATCTTTGACAGGTTGAAATGTAGAGGGGAGGGTATTGCCATCTATGAATTAGTTTTTAGCTACTAGCTGCTGGATATGTATGGTTTAGTCCTCAAACGGTACTACTTACACAAGAGGACCAATATGGTCGTTATTGAAAGAGATTATCCTGGCACATGAACTTTTTCTTTAATTAATTGGAAAAATATGTAGTGGTAAGTATATCTTCCGTGGAAACATGAGAACCAATTCCAAAAATTCGTATCAAAATGTCAAATTTCAGGTGCATTTGCAGTTTGCACTAGTGACTAGTCTTCTAGTACACATGGACCTAAAGTTTGTCATTTTCTGGGTTTTTTTTAGATTGAGTCTGAATCTCAACTTCTACAGGTGGATATACACATGGAGGCACTATTAGTGTTCCAAGTTCTAAAAAATTTTGAGTGGCCAAAATACACATTTTTGAATTGGGTCCCATGTGTTCACTGAAGATGTGGTTTCCGCCACATATTTTCTCGCTTTAATTACACTACAAGTAAACTAGGACTTGATCATCGCTGTGTCTTAGACATACCTACTTGACTGACCCTACTCATGATTTGGAGATATGATGTTTGAACAACTGTTTTTCCCCATAATAACATGCTCGTTTCTGGATCAGATCATTTGGCTGAAGGAATTCAAGACTTTCAAGAACAAACCCACAACGTGTTTAGTCATACTCACTACGGGAGACGCGCGCTTTGCCGAGTGTAATTGCACTTGACAAAGAAGGCTTTGCACTCGACAAAGAGCTGTCGGCATATCCCCTCACGACAAAGGCTTCTTTGCCGAGTGCCGCGTGTCGGGCACTCGGCAAAGAAAAGCCGCCGTGATGGCCAGGTCACACTGACGGCCCCTTTGCCGAGTGCCACGCGTCGGCACTCGGCAAAGAAATGTGTTTTTTATTTTTTTTAAAAATGCTTTGCCGAGTGCTTGCATCTGGCACTCGGCAAAGCTTGTTTTCTTTTTTTTTTGGATTTTCTTTGCCGAGTGTTCTAGGTAGGCACTCGACAAAGAAATGTGTTCTTTATTTTTTTTAAAAATGTTTTGCCTAGTGCTTGCATCTAGCACTCAGCAAAGCTTGTTTTCTTTTTTTTTGGATTTTCTTTGCCGAGTGTTCTAGGTAGGCACTCAGCAAAGCAGTTTTTTTTTTAATTTTCTTTGCCGAGTGCCTTGACCATGGCACTCGGCAAAGCTAGGAAGCTCAGTGTCCTAGATTCCCAGCTTTGCCGAGTGTCATGGTCATGACACTCGGCAAAGAAGTGAAAAAAATCATTTTTTTTGGTTTTTAGTCTTCCATCGTTGCAAACAAGATATACATCATATATATATATATAACACAACTATATATCACACAAATATATATATATATATATATATATATATATATATATAATACAAATGTATATCACAATCCACCACAAACACAAACATAGCATACAAGTATCACAATCTCGACTCCCAAGTCCAAAGTCCAAACACACAAGCATAGTTCACAAAGTTCACAAGTGCATTATATCACAACGGCTGCCATTTGAAGCTCACGACGACGGTCCAGGTTGGGATGACCCAAAGTGCGATCCCGGCGACCCTCCGAGGTGGTTCGAAGCCGCCCCCGATTGATGCTGCACAAAATAGAAGAGATTGCACGTGAGCGACAAGAGAAGAGATAAATATGCAAGATAAATATCCGCCACTACCACCACCACCACCACATCATCGCCATCACCAACACTTCACCACCACCACCACACCACCACCACCACCACATCACCATCATGACCACCACCACCACCACACCACCACCACCACCATGAGCACCACAACACCGTGACCACCACCACCAACACCACACCACCATCACCACCATGACCACCACACCACCATGACCACCACACCACCACCACCACCACTAGGTTTCACTAGGTTTCTCTAAGTTTCAGTATAGAAAGTAAAACTTCGTACTTATACTCACCGGGGTAGAATCAAGACGTTGTGGAGTACTGGTACCAAACATACATTTTGAAGTTTTTCTTTGTAGCTCGGTCGTAAGTCCATACCCCTTCATTCCAAGCACTGATCAATTCATCATAAACAGGCTCCATGTACACACCCATTTTGTTTTCCGGGTGTCCAGGAATTATCAACGTCAAGAATATGTTTTACCGTTGAAGGAGGACTCCGGGGGGAGATTGAGGGGGATAGCGAACACGGGCCAACAAGTGTATGGGGCCGACATCATTCCATAAGGATTGAACCCATCCGTTGCCAGCGCAACACGTACATTTCGGGCCTCAAGATCTTTGTCACGATGCTTACGATTAAAGCTTTTTCATGCTTCACCATCAGCTGGATGTACCATCTTGTCAGGATTGTATTGAATGCCATTCTTGTGCCATGTCATCTGTTTCACGGACTCCTCGGTCATGAATAGCCGTTGGAGCCTCGGTATGATCGGAAGGTGTCGTAGGACTTTCATGGGGATCTCAAGCTGCTCCTTCTGGCCATCACCTTTGTCTACCTCCACATACCTAGAGGATTTACACTTTGAACAGTACTTTGCATCCTTGTGATCTTTCTTAAATAGGACACACCCCTTTGGACAACAATGTATCTGCTCATACGGCATCTTAAGTGCACGAAGAAGTCTCTGTGACTCGTAGAAGCTGCTCGGCAGAATATGACCCTCCGGAAGCAGCCCACCAATAACTGCCAACATACCATCGAAGCAGGCTCGACTCATGTTGTACTGGGACTTCAACCCCATTAGGCGTCCAATGGCATCCAGTTGAGAAACTATTGCCTTCTCGTGTAGGAGCTTCTGTGCCGAAGACAACATTTGGTAGAACGCCTTTTCGGTTGGCTCTGGCTCCTCCTCCTCATCCTCCTTCTCCTCCTCCTCCTCCGTAGGTCTTTCAGCGAACGTTGCTTCGTGAAAGTCACCTAACCATCCTGCTACCCCGCCATCAGCATCAAACGCCTCCAAGCGTGGTCTCACCACCTCCTCTCTAGTACGATGGGCTTCACCATGGAACACCCACCGGGTATAGTTTGGCGTAAATCCATACTTGCAAAGATGTTCCCCCATGATCTTCCTTGTTTTTCTTTTCCTGTTTCCGCATTCACTACAAGGACAAAATGTGTCTCTCGCTCCATTAGCTGCCTTGCCAAATGCTTGGTTCAAGAAACCCTCGGTCTTGTCCATCCATTCAGGGGTGATTTCAGCCTAACTTGGGTGGCCCGTGTACATCTACTCACGGTTATCCATCCTCTAGCATATATATGAGCGAGTAATATAACCACCAATTGCATCTGAACGGCGTGCCTACTATCTAATGGGTGAGGATAGGTCCTAATCTCACCCGCGGATGCGTAGATGAGGTTAGTTTACATGCTCTACTCTGATCCGAGACAGAATTTTGGCAGCACCTCCCCGTTGTTCTCCTGAAACACGTCCTAGAAGGGAGAGTGTGTATCTGGAGAACAACAGGGAGGTGGTGCCGAAACTCTGTCTCGGATCGAAGCAGAACATGAAAACTACCACATCTACGCATCCGCGAGCTGTCCAAAAAAGTGGACAATCTGAAACAGATACGGTCTTAGATATGCGAAGATCTGCATACCTCCAACCGTATCTGTTTCGAACGGGAGACGCCTAACTGGGTTACACCGATCTACGACAACGATAAGGAAGAGAGGTTATTTATACCTAGGGTGGCGGTGGAGTCAGGCTAGCGGGGCAGTGGTGAGGCGACGCTGTGCAGGCAGGACCGCAGCACCGACGAAGACGATTAGGGTCGCCTACGTACTCCGGGTCCCCTCCGACGGGTCCTGCTCTGCAAAAGAATAATTATAATGCTATAAGTTAAAAATTTCGGCAGAACCTCCCCTATACGGGGAGGTTTCCAAAACCTGCAAGAAAAAAGCCGGCACGATGGCCGACAGCATATATACGGCACGAAGGCCCACACTTCCACGTACGGCACGAAGGCCCACACATCCACATACGGCACGAAGGCCGTCAATGACATACAAGGCACGAAGGCCGACAATCGGGGGGCTTTATACCTTGGGTGGCGGTGGAGTCGAGCGACGCGGTGCCGGGGTCACCTTCGTCTCCAGCGAGGGGCGGGGACGATGGTAGGGACGAACGCGAGGGGTGTGGTCGGCGGCCAAGGCTCCTCCTCCTCCCTTCTCCTTCCTCCTCCCTTCTCCTTGTCCTTCTTCTCCCTTCTCCTTCTTCCTTCTCCCTTCTCCTCTCCTCCACCTCCCTTCTCTCCTCTACTGGATCCCCTGCTCTTCCTCTCCTCCACTCCGGTGGGTCAGGGGCGGGGAGCAGCCGGGCAGGGCACCATCGGCGGTGGAGTGGGGCCGGGGCGGGGTCAGCTACGACGACGGAGCAGCGACGGAGTGGTGCCGGGGCGGGGCCGACGGACCGGGGCCGAGTCGGGGTCGGGGTCGGGGCGGGGCCTGCTTCCGGCGGTGGAGCGGGGCCGGGCCGGTGCCGGTGGTCACGCGACGGCGGTGTGGGGCCAGGCGCGCGCGACAGTGAGAGGGAGTGAGAGAGTGGGAGCGGGCCGGCTGGCCCGCTAGGGTTAAGTGGGGTGGCTCTTTGCCGAGTGCCGAGATGCGGGCACTCGGCAAAGAAATTCAGGGTTCTTTTAATCCGAAATAATAATAAAAAATTCTAAATAGTCTTTGCCAAGTGCTGCAAGCCTGGCACTCGGCAAAGAGGTTCCTTTGCCGAGTGCCAATTCCGACACTCGGTAAAGTATTTTTATTTTTTTTATTTTTGTTTTCAAATTTTTTCTGTGGCATTTATACAGTACCTTGAAGCACATGTTCCAATTTGGAACTTTTCTATGACTTTTTGGTATATTTTTTTAATTTTTTATGTTTCCTTGAATTTTTCTTGAAAAAGTAAAATTGAACTGCAGGTGCATGAAATATTAGAATTTAGTGATTCAAAAAATGGTGTTCATGTTTTTGAGTATATTTTGAGGCCGTGTTCAAATTTCAAACATCTGTTTCACGAAACATGACCACCAACTTGTTAAACAAGTGTTTTTTAATTATATAAAATGCAAACAAAGTCCAAAAATCACGAAACTTGTTGAAGTGTCATGTCATCGCATGTAGAGGTTGTGGTAAAAAATTTAGAAGTTTCTGAGCAAGTTGTGACGTACGATGCCTAAAACCCAGACCCAGATGTCTGGGTTTTAGGCATCATACGTCACAACTTGCTCGAAAACTTCTAAATTTTTTACCACAGCCTCTACATGCGATGACACGATACCTCGACAAGTTTCGTGATTTTTGGACTTCGTTTGCATTTTATATAATTAAAAAACACTTGTTTAACAAGTTGGTGGTCATGTTTCGTGAAACAAATGTTCGAAATTTCACGAATGTCCCTGCACACGGCTTCAAAATACACTAAAAAACATGAATACCATTTTTTTGAATCGCTAAATTCTAATATTTCATGCACCTGCAGTTCAAATTTACTTTTTCGAGAAAAATTCAAGTAAACATAAAAAATTAAAAAAATATACCAAAAAGTCATAAAAAAGTTCCAAATTGGAACATGTGCTTTAAGGTACTGTATAAATGCCATAGAAAAAATTTAAAAACAAAAATAAATAAAAATAAAAATACTTTGCCGAGTGTCGGAATTGGCACTCGGCAAAAGAACCTCTTTGCCGAGTGCTAGGCTTGCAGCACTCGTCAAAGACAGCACGTTTGCCGAGTGCTAACGGCCAGCACTCGGCAAAGGATGATGGAGGGGCCACCGGCGTCGGCTGAGGTATTTTGCTGAGGGTTATTCTTTGCCTAATGTCTGACACTTGGCAAATAGGATGTTTGTCGAGTGTCCCTCTTTGCCGAGTGTTTGACACTCGGCAAAGACGGCCTTTGCCGAGTGCGGCACTCGGCAAACTGCCTCTTTGCCGAGTGCCCGTGTTTCGACACTCGGCAAAGCACCGAGCACTCGGCAAAGAGCGTAGTGACTGGTGTCAACAAAGAACTTGCAGCGATGATCCTGAGATGCCTTAAGCCCAACTACTTGCCGTTGAAAAGCACGAGCAAAGAGAAATCATTGAAGCAAAGTTGGTCAGTGTATAAGATCCCTTATTTTCTGATGTCTGAACAGTTTTGAGCAATAACTTTTGCTTTTTCTTTTGCAGGGCATAACTTGTGTTTGTAATGATGCTGTGTTGGAAGTCATGTGGGGCATAAAGAATCTATTGAAGAGTTTACTGCCTCTTGAAGATACTGAGCTGAGCAAGGAGGAACGCCTTTACATGAGTCATGGCATGAAAAATGTACTGCTTCGTCATGGCTTCAATGATGTTACACCAGAAATGGTGAGATCACCTGCTTTACTGTACTCTGACCTGAAATATTTTCTGCATTATTGCTCTGTCATCTATCTTATTGCCACTGAACAATGTTATTGATTCTATTGTTGTCAAACGTTTTTTTGTTTTGCATCTTTCTGTTACTGATGATGCAGTGTTCCCTTGTATCCAGGTTAATGAACAGATCATTAAGTATGCATGTGTCTTGTATGATTGTGATGTATGTGAGACCAAGCATTCTTCATTCTTGGCTAGTTGCGGTAGGTGTCTCATGGAGAGATCTGGCATAGACTATGAGGGATGGAGTACAATGAAACTTGCAACAGCTTTGAAGATTTTATGTTTTCCTGATGATGATGAATCATATGACGATCTGGTAAATCATAATATTTTGTAAACTTGTTTGCAGGTTCACGCTATACATTATGTAATTGGTCTTGTTTGTTGGTTTCAGAACTTCTCAAGAGATGAACTTGGTAAGTTAAGGAATGACGGATCTGAATATGATGGAATACTTCTGAAGCGAACCTGCATGTCTGTCTATAACGAGATGGTGTTGGCCGGTAGAGTCAAGGCTGATGTGGAAGTAAAATTGGGGTTATTGATCACAGAGGCCAAGGAAACTACATTGATGCATGAAAAGCAGGGTTATGAAGCTGCGGTGAAGCAAGAAATGGCTGAAAGTTCTAAGAGTGCCGTGTAGCAAGAGACTCCAATTTTAAAGGTGCCACGAACCAAGACCAATGTTCTGGGTAGCAGGCAATTGATGCCCTACACAAGATGCCAAAAAAATTTAAGCATTGGCTAACATGTTACTTAAAAAACGTACTGATTGATTTTAGGCCATATTCTCTATTGTTCTTATTTCAAACTGGAATGGTTCAATTTGCAATTTCTATCTCTTAAATATTTATTAGCTATATTAATTGGTGATATTGTCTTGAATGCAATTAGCTTTAGTTAAGTTGAAGAAAGCTGGAGTTGTGTCTGTCCATTCGCTGTTGCTGTGCCCTTCTGATCTTAGCTTATTTTTGCTGTGACATTCTGATCTTAGGTTATTTATCTATTCTGTACACGATGTATCTGAATGAATGGCTCGTGGTACACGATTACAGGTCTCCAGATGGCCTGTGGCCTAGTAGCTGGGCACGAAGCCCATTTTTTAAGCATGGCACTAGCACGGCATGGCCCGGTGGTTGGCGGCCCCAGGCTGGCACATCCCGATGCCTAGGGTTGTACTTGGACCGCTCCTGAGCTAGTTGAGCGGCACAGCCTGACCCGGTAAATAGTCATGGCCTGGTGTTTGGCCCGCTAATTAAATAGCCAACATGTTCATCCACCCTATGAGGCCAATATGTTCATCCACCCCACACCACATGCCAGCATCATAACCCTAGGCCTACTGTCCCATCAACTAACTTGGTCACCCCTATTCCCCACCGCGACTCCGCGAGTCCGTGACACGGGCTCTCCTCTTCTCGCCTCTCAGACCGGGTGCGCCGTCGGTGGCTAGCCTCTGGGAACTCTTCTGGTCTTCCCCCTCCGACCGCTCGCTGGCCTTATTAGGAGATCCTGCCTCGAGTGCTCCGGGGCGAGCCCGGCGGCCACCACCTCCACGCCAACGAAAACAAACTTTATATCAATGTTGTATACCTCGATGAGATCTACAACTTTATAGTTGACAACTTTTTCATTTGAAATCATATGAATCTAGCAAATTCTGTTTGATGGTCTCACATTTTGAAATTCAATTTTTTTAATTTTTTTTTCAAACAATCTCGAATAGAGAAAAGTCCAAAACCAAACTTATAGATCTCAAGAGGATATAAACATTGGAACCGAGAACTTGTTCATTTGAGTTAATATATGGTCCAAAAATTTAGTTTAAAGTCCTCACATATTGAAATTTGATTTTTCTCCAACAACCTCGGATGGAGAAATGACAAAATACATAGTTGTAGATATCCAAGAGTTATACAACTTTCTAGCTGATAACCTTTTCAATCAAAATCATTTATCCACGGAGAATTATGTTTGAATTTCTCATATTTGAAATTCAAAATTTTCCAATGACCTCTAATGGAGAAACGACCAAAAACAAAGTTGCAGTACTCGACAATATCTACAACTTTGCAGCTAAAATTTGTTCATTTGAATTCATTTATTATCCCAAATACTCATTTCAAAATCGGGTGAAATGCATACAAAGGGAATGGTTGTGCCCTTTAGTCACAAGTGATTTTGGGGTGGAGTGGTTAGAGCCGCTACATGCAAGACCTAAGGTTGCAGGTTTGAACCCCCCATGTGGCTTCCTGGTGGGGGCCTCCCCGGATTTAAAAAAAGTTTTTGCTATTTGTTTTGGCTTGATTTGTGGTTTTTGGATATTTTTGAAAAATCTCATTGGATGCACTTATTGGAAGTACTTCAGAGATAGGGCTTGCGATAGCTATAATATTTGTGGGGTTGGGACAGCCTTGTAAATCGATTTTGACTCTCTAAAAATCTTTTGTGGAGCAGTGATGGTGTGCATGCACCAACGGGCCGGGGCGTGTGGGCCTGACATGGTTGTCCTGGCCCATGTAGACATGGAAAAGTGACAAATCATGCTAGTCCACATAGTAGAATCTACCCCCTATAATACACCAGTTAGAATAAATTTACAGCCACACAACAAATGCCTGCTCCACAATCATAACATATGCTACATCCACACCCATGAATGCTCCCAGAAAATATAACACTATCAAAATGGATGCATCAGATATCTCTTAGCCATTCTCTCTCATTACTCATCCAAATCCGACGGCTCATGTTTAGTGTGTATGCTCTCCATCGCCCTCCCGCAGACCTCCCATGCGCATGCGCCTGAGATCGCGTATGGTACTCCTCCATCTCCCACGCCCGCGCCCCAGCAACGCCAAGGCTCGGCCCGGGTTCGATTCCATCCCGCGCCCCATTTTGTTCTGTTCGAGAAAAAAAAGAAACGACGGGTGAGATCGGGGCGGGTGGGGAAACGGCGGCTGCACACGGAGGAGTAGGGCATGGTAGGGGCGATGACACCCCAACGCTTGGCGTGATCGAGGGTGCGGCAGTTGCCAACTCTCCCCCATGCCCCACGCGTCGACGGCCACCTCTTCCAGATCGGCATCGCGACACCGCGCGAGCGGAGGCTGCCGGTTGCGGATGCTGGGTCACCGACCGCAGGGGCTAGGAAGCCGCGCGTGGCCACGGCATGGAGTCGCCAGCCATCGGACTCCACTTCCGATTTGTAAGATATCACTGCCTCTCTCTCTCTCCCTCCTCCCTGGCTAATCTGATTTGGTGGAGCCCTAGGGTTTGGCTGCCCCGATCTACGTTGTTTTGTTTCGGTGCTCCAGTGGTGGATTCATTTGGTAACTAGAAAAGCCATGCCTCCCTTGGAGCCCCCATACTTTCGACAACTGCGGTATTTTTATTTTTCTCATTTGTTTGAAGTCGAATTAAAAGCCACAACTTAGCCGAATTACATTGCAGACACTATGTTTGACTGACATAATAAATCGCATAGGACTAAACCTTTGTGCATTGGAAATAGGCATTTGGGACTGACATAACAAATTTCAGAGATTGTTTTCTAAAAGAACTATCTGACGAACGTCTTGGACAGGAAGAAGTCACGGAATCTCTTTTTGTCAAGGAGGCCGGCAATGACAATTCCGTCTTCGCACTGGACCGCCTGACTAACACCATGGAAAAGCTGCAGCTCTTCTACAACGACAATGTGCTCATCAAGGCTCCTCAAGGTTGTTAAGATATGCTTTTCAAAACCTGAAGTTAGTTGCTAGCTTTGGATTATAGCTATTCCAACAACCTTAAACGCAGTGATTAACATTTCCTTTTACCTAAATATTCACCACATCTTTGTCCATTCTTGAGTGTTTTCCCTCTTAATTAATTGGTACTTTCTGTCTGATACACAGTCTTAATTGAGCATACACAGGCCTCCTAAAATGATTCGCTTTTGGGTTGTGGCTGGCTGCACAAGAAGTCACTAGGAAATGGAATGGACATGCAGTCAGTATTCCTTTCTCTTCTCTCTGTGCAAGATGGTAACAGTGAAAGAGCTAGGACTTGGGATGATGTTTCTGAAATGCGAACAAGTGATCTAGATGCTTGGGTACTTTTGCCATTTTGATCTGTGAAATCAAATGAAAATTCACGAAACTGATCCATAGACCGTAATCGTGCCATTTTGAAATTCTCTTTGTTTTAAATGAGCTCATTTAAGGTTGAAATAAAGTTCAAGATGCACTTGTATATATTCAGGTCATGATTCAATGCTTTAGAAAATTTAATCTTTCTGTATGACACTATAATTATATTGTAACCCTTTTTAAAGGCAATTCATGTCGACTTTTTGAATTTTTATTGGTTGCTATCCTACTACAAGTTGTTTGTGATGCTTCATTTTTTGTATGCACATTTTAATGCAAGAAAAACAGTAGTTATTCTTCCATTGCATATGAAATATTGGACATGTGTGTGTCGCACGTGCATGTCTACTTCAAATTTTATAGAATTAACTTTGAATTTAATGTGGCCCCATAGTGTTAGCACGAGCAATATACTATTTCCTTAGCTCGCATAAACTTATTTTTGTTCTGACAAGAGTTATTTTACTAAGTTCTCATGCTACAAATCATGTTTCTCATCAGAAAAATATAGGAATGCTCGCTATGGTCAACACCACAGATGCATTGTGCTGAGCAACTTGAGGGAGTCTTCACGGAAGGTTGTCATCATCAAGTTTCATCAACAGTGGGCCAGTGGCAAGGCGCTCATTGACATCTTCACTATCAGATTTGGAATCGGAGGAAGCATAGAGCTGTTCATAAGATTATATCATGTGTATATATAAATTTTGGATTAATGTGTATATATAAATTTCAAGTTTCATCAACAGTGCCAAGCCTGACTTTTTTTATTAATATGTATATATAAAATATATAAAATTAAAGTTTTCATGTGCATCTATGAAATGACACCGTGACGTTAGCACGGGCACTATACTATAAAAATAGAAGAACAGCAACTTGGGCCGGCCTGCTAGTATGTATTGGGCCTTTACCCAACTCAATACAGGGAACTACTAACCTCGTTCAATTCAATTTAACTGCGGCCTCACGTCCAGGTTTCAGGAACACTCCACGTGCACCGCCGTCACCTACCTCTAGACCTCCCGTTCCAAGCAGCAAGCAAGGCACCGAAGCAAACGCAACGCCATGAGCCCATGAGTGCTGAGTAAAAAACTCCGGACGGCAGAAAGGCACTTCTATGGCTTGCGGGGTCGGAGTGCTAGAACAAGACCCGACTACTCGAGCAGTCGTCCATGGTGCCTGGTCGTTCGGCATGCATCAGCTGGAGCGGGGGCGCAAACAACAGGACTCGAGCAGTCGAGCGTCTTCCTCCTCGAGGACGGTACCGGCATGGACGGAACTCTCAATCCCGCCCGGAATGGCTGGAATCGTCCGAGATGGCCGGAATCGTCCGGTATCCTGGCCGGTACGGGACGCAGCTTCTTCTGTTCCGGTCTGCACGCCGGCACGAGGCATACCGGCCGTTCCGGACGGTACCGGAACGGAATTGATGACTGGGTTGGAGAGTGGATGAAGTTGTCGTGTGTTTTTTCTTTTTTACCTCGTGGGCCCCACCTAAACCCGAAACAAGGGTCTGGGTTTACGATCTCATTTCCCTGACCCAAAACCAGCCCAGCACAATTCCATATCCCATACCCACTTACTATCCAAACGCCACCGAAGTGTTAAGAATAGTTTTGCTACCGCTAGGTGTGTGTGCCTGTTTTCTTAGTTTTTTTTTTCTTATTTCTGCTTTTTCTTTTTTGTCCATACGTCCTACTCCCTCCGTTTCAAATTATGGCATGTTTTGTCTTTTCTGGACACATTATGTTTTGAGTAAATTATGTGGCTCGTCCCTAAGTTATTGTTTAGATTTCATCTGGTCTCTGAATTAACAAACTTTAGTTTGGGCTTCCTACTCTATTTTAGTCATCCATCCCAGTCCAAATTAGCCATGCACCTCAGGCAGTGGCTGATCTAGCACTCCACATACGCTGAATAAGCATGTGCCACGCACGTGAGGGCATGGATAGGTATGAAAAAAACGAAAACGTTAGTATTTAGTGTCGTAAGAGCAACTCTAACAGCCTGACTATTCTTGACAGATGTGCTATCTAATTTTATAAAATAGGAAGTTGGTTATTCCTTGATTTTTAATGGCCATATATAGTCAAACAAAGCAGTTATAGATCTCTTTTTTTTTTAAGATTTCTATTTTACAAAATGGCTAAATAATGGAATTTGTCAACTAATTTTAGCCAAGCTGTTGAAGTTGCTCTAATAGATTTTTTATTCACATGATAGAATATTTAGTGCTATAGAAAGCATCTTAGATGAGGAGCTTGGACTGTCATCCTCTCTCAAATGTGCAAAACCCTCCTGCTCTCTTTGGACTTGTGATCCAACCGTGATGGGAATTGTGTCAGGCACACGGTACAACATCCACGTGAAATGATCGCGTTATTGTCGAGCCGACACCGGTTACTGGCGACTGTTGAGTGGTGAAGTCGAAACGAAAAATGCAACAAACACAAGATGGAGTTGGGATGACGACGTACAGAATCCCAACAGAACGCAGTCACGTGTAGCGTGCAACGAAGGACGCAGCGGAGGCCCGCAGCCACGGCACGACTCGACGCCAGTCGCCCCAGGCAGCCCGCCCCGGCGGGCACCTGCCTTCTCCGACTCCCGGTGGCGGCAGCCTTGCGCGTGCGCCGGGCTGTCTTGTCCCATGCGCGGTGCGTGCGGGCAGTGGACCATGCCACGCCACGACGTGTCAACTCCGTTGAAAGCGAATCCACCAACGGACAATCGGGGCAGGCGGCGGTGGTAACGTATCCAGTGCCCGCGCCGCATTGATGCTGGCGTGTCGCTGGGCGCTGGCACTGCTGCGAACAGCTGGAAGCAACGCTGGGCGAGTGCACTGTGCCCGTGTGAAGTGTGAACGCCAGCTCCGGTGGAATATGCCGGTGCCCCGACGGCTGCCGCGGGGGATATACCGAGGGCCGAGGGTATCTACTATCTATCCCCCGGCACCGGCAGCACCGACGTGAGCGAGCTGAATCCACGCCCCCGTGAGCTGGCAAACGCCGAATCGAATTGGGGGAAGAAAAAAAAAGGACGCATGGCACAACCCAACAAAAAACATGCTACGGCCTATCGTCGCTCTGATCAATGCGTCGGAAGAGTAAGGCCTGTACTACTCGGTACCGCTTTGATGTCTTCTTGTCGAGTAGAAAAAGGGCCCGGGAACGTGCCAGTGCTGCCACTGCTCCACCGTGTCCCGCATCCGTTCAACGGCGGCTCGAGCCCCGACCCCGACTGAAAGAGGATACGGATCAACCTCAACTCTGTATTGATCTTGTGTGGTCATATTTATATAAGTACAAGGCCAGTAACCTCAACTCTGTAATGAACAACACACAGCTCGCCAAGCGCCACGCGTTCCCGGACGAAGTGGATGTCTAGCTCGATGTGCTTCGTTCGTCGATGGTGGACGGGGTTCTTGCTCATGTAGACGGCGGAGACGTTGTCACAGTAGGCCACCGTGGCGCTAGGAATGTCGCAGTAAAGCTCGCAAAGAAGCTGCCGCAGCCATATGCATTCGGCCACGGCGTTTGCCACGGCCCTATACTTGGGTTCCGCACTTGATCTCGACACGGTGGCTTGGCGCTTCGACGACCATGACACTATGGCGTCACCGAGGAAGATGCAGTACCCGGATGTCGACCGACACGTGTCCGGGCATCCAGCCCAGTCGACGTCCGAATAGGCGATGATGGGGACACCTGTACCGTGGAGAAGAAGGTCGTACGACTTCGTGCCACGGACATAGCGCAGTATACGCTTGACCACGGCGAGATGGCACTCCCGCGGATCATGCATATGCAGGCAGGGTTGCTACACCGCGTACGCAATGTCCGTTCATGTGATGGTCAGGTACTGCAACGCACGGGCGATGCTTCGGTATTCGCCGGGATCACTGACAGTCGCGCCGGTCGCCGGAAGCTTGGCCTTGGTATCAATTGGCATGAGTGCCGGCTTGCAGTTCAGCATCCTGGCCCGGTCCAGAAGGTCTTCAGCGTATTTCGCCTCAGACAGGAAGAAGCCTTGATCGTGTCATTGTATGTCGACGCCGAGGTAGTAACGGAGGGGCCCCATGTCCTTCATGGCAAACTCTGACCATAGGCGTGCGACGATGTCCCGGAGAAGGTTCTCGGTGGACGCACTCAGCACCATGTCGTCGATGTAGAGAAGAAGATGCGCCATGGCCGTGCCACGGCGAAGCACGAACAGAGATGAATCGGAGCGCGTCGCGACGAAGCCGATGGCGCGGAGGAAGCCTGCGATCCGCGTGAACCAGACCCGCGGTGCCTGCCGAAGACCGTACAAGGACTTGGAGAGGAGGCAGACTGCATCTGGCTATGCCACGTCGACGAAGCCGATGGGCTGTTGGCACAACACGCGTTCGTCAAGGTGGCCGTGAAGGAAGGCATTGGAGACATCGAGCTGATGCGTCGTCCAGCGTCGCCCGGCAACTAGAGCGAGTACGGTGCAGATCGTCGTGGGCTTGACCACAGGCGTGAACGTCTCGCCAAAGTCGATGCCGGAGCGCTGTGTGAAGCCACGAATGACCCACCGTGCTTTGTAGCGCTCGAGGCTACCATTGGGATGCAGTTTGTGCTTGAAGACCCACTTGTCGGTGATGATGTTGGCGCGCGGTGGACGACGTGGAACGAGGCGCCAGGTGTGGTTCGACTCGAGCGAGTTGAACTCGCGTTGCATCGCCTCGCGCCAGTTCGGGTCCCGTAGAGCCGCCCTGGCGGAGCTAGGGATCGGAGAGATGTTGACGGAGTCGCCTGCAGTCATCGTCATGGCATACTGTGGGTTAGGTTTGAAGATACTGGCCCTGGCCCGTGTGACCATGGGATGTCGCGGCGGCGGCGGTGAGGTCGGCGTCACCAGGGAGGTCGAGGTAGGGGAGTCCTGCGCCGGTGGCGCACTAGACGTCGTTGTCGAAGCCACCGGCGTGGTGTCGTAGTGCACGGCCGGCGTCACGGTATGTGGTGGGGAGGCATGCGGCGGCGTAGTTGTCATAGAAGCCAGGGGCGTTGAAGGTGTAGCAGCCGACGTCGTGGCAGGTGCAGCGCCGAGACGAGCGTTCACGTGTGGCAGTGCAGCCTGGTAGCCAGCCATGATCACTAGGTCCTGATCAGGGACAACAGCGATGGCCAGCGGCGACGAAGACGCCGGATGGGGAGCATGTGTTCGGAACACCATGTGCTGAGAAGTGATGACGCGGCGAGTCTCCAGATTGTAGCAGTGGTAGCCCTTATGATCCGCTTGATAGCCCAAGAACACACACGCGACAGAGCGCGGGCTGAGCTTGTTGGCGGTGGTGGTAGAATGATTGGGATAACATAGGCTACCGAAGACGTGGAGATGGTCGTAGGAGGGTGGCGTTCCGAGGAGACGCTCATGTGGTGTGACAGTGCCGGTAGCCTTGCATGGGCGCCGGTTAAGGAGATAGGTAGAAGTGGCGAGGGCCTCCGTCCAGAATGTGGGCGGCGCGTGCGAGTGAATGAGCATGGCACGAACACTGTCGTTGACAGTACGCAGTGTGCGCTCTGCCTCGCCGTTTTGCGCAGAAGTATACGGGCAAGAGAGGTGGAACGCAATGCCGTTGTCTGTCGGTGTGGGACCCACGGGATACCCCGCAAGGAAGAGAGAAGACCTAGTCTAATTAGGATTCTTCCCCTGTAATCTTAGTAGCAGTGTTACTCTGTAATCCTACTAGGAATTCTCATTGTAAACCGACTAGGACTCTGACCTCCTGACTATATAAAGGAGGGCAGGGCTTCTTAGATCGGGAGTTCGACAGAACAATTGTACAACACAACACTTCATAATCAATCCAACGCGAAAGCTAACACTGACTGGACGTAGGACTATTACTCGATCTACGATCGAGGGCCTGAACCATGATAAATCAACTGTCTCTTGCGTTAACCATCGAGTTCTGCATACGCTGAAGCCCGGGTACCCCCAAGGCAGGCTATCGGTGGTCAAACATCGACAGCTGGCGCGCCAAGTAGGGGCTTTCGGCGACTTTGCATTCAAGAGCTCGATGGACCTCGACAACATGATCTTCTCGAAGGGATCGACCTTCATCTTTGGTTCACGGATCTGCGAGGCAGGCGACGATGACAAGCTCCAAGGCCATCTCCTCGAAGATTCAGATCACCATCAAGACTATCCTATTTCGACGATAACGACAGATCAGCTTGTCGAAAGATTCGCACAGCTCGTAATATCCAATCCGACTCAGTTTTCGCAAATTCACACATCCGATTCAAACTCAAGTTCCGCTTCCAAAACGAAGTCTTATCCGAGTTCTTTCGGAAAACCAAGTTCTTTTCTAACAAAGCTCCAGAACATGATGTCAACCTATCAAGAATACTACTCGGAGTACACCCAGAATACTTCAAAGAAGTCGGGTCCTTTTCCTTTTGGACTCCACAACGTGGCAACATCTTATCAAACATGGCACGAAGGATCCACTGATCCCATGCTTAGAATGCCGCTGAAGGGAGCCCAGGAAGGTCTCGTTTTAACCATAACTTCTCAAGACTACATCATTCACTGGCCAGGTACCGTTCCTGAGGATAACGGCACCCAACTAGTCGACGATACGACAACAGCAATTCTACCCTACCAAGAAGGAGATTCCATCTATGACTTTCGAAACCTCTACTGAAGTTATCAACAAGCTCTGGCAGTACGGAAATCAACGACGATGACAGAACAACTCACTGCTAGAGAAGTATTCATGATTCGCCATCCTCGATCACCATTGATCCCCCTAGAAGCACCCGACGTAAGGTCTTCAGATGAATCCGAGTCCAACATATCACCATTTATCCAGGGGCACGATGGTGAGACTGAGAAGTCAGAGGCAAGCGAGAGAAAGAAAGAACAAATTGAAACAAGGACGTCAACGCCGTGCTAAACAGCGAAAAGACACTTGGATCAAATATGAATCAGACCTAGCTGAGTACAAAGAAGGAAATCAGAATGAGAGGTCGAAGAAGGACGAGCAGCGAATACACCCTACGATAAGATCCGAGAAGCACTAGAAGAACTCAAGGCGACCTCATATCCCAATGAAAAACAAGAATAGCTCCGAGATTTTCTCCGATCAACAGTCTTTAGAACAAACGACGGAAGAGCAATATCTCATGAATAGGAAGATCAAAATCAAAGGAAGTCCGCTTTCGAAAGACTTGGACCAAGTGGAAGTCACAACGGAGAGAGCCGAAGAAATCATAGTCAAAACAACCGAGTCGAACAACCAAGAAAGGCCAGAAGCAGAGCACCTACTCGGACAGCCACACAGAACTACTCTCACCAAGACGATAGTTGGCAAGAAGGGGGCGCAGAATTAGAATATACAGAAGCCAGAACACACGATAGATTTCCCTGTTTTGCAAACAGACTTGCTTTAATTCGACTACCTCACAAGTTCAAACCGTCCAACCACTCCAAGTACGATGGCAAGACCAAACCAAAGCAATGGCTCAGGATTTACTCACAATCGATTGAATTAGCCAGAGGAGACGATGACATCAAAACCTTGTTCTTTCCCATGGCCCTAGAAACCATGCTGCTTCAATGGTTTGACAAATTAAATCCCGGATCAAACAGAAATTGGGAAGACTTGCAAAGAGCTTTCTGTGAAATTTTGCGGGAATTATTACATATCCAATCACCCACGCAGAATTAAAAGGACTCAAGCAGAAAGGAGGTGAAAGTCTTAGAAATTACTATCGATGATTTGGCGAACTACGAGCTCAAGTACATGACATCACACAACGAGAAGTAATCGAAGCTTTCTCTCACGGAATCATGGCTAGGTGGCAATTTCAAGACTTCTGCATAGAAAACCCAAGAAACAATGAAGAATTCAGAAGAACAGTAGAAAAGATGATTACTGCTGAGGAAAAAACAAGAGAAAGATTCCCGGACAGAAACAACAGAGACAACCCGGACAGGCAAAATCCTCGAAGCAACAGACATCAGGAGAGAAAGCGAGGTCCAGACAACATAGTAGCAATGGCTGACAAATCGAAGAAATTTACCAAGCCCAGAAGATACGACGACATTGAGAACATGCGTTGCCCCTTGCACCCCAACGGAAAAGCACACCATCGGAAATTGCTACACCTTCAACGAAAGATACACTAGAAGAGATAGCAAGGGAAACAATAAAGAAGACAATCAGAAAAAAGAAGAAGACAACCATGAAGACAAGGGATTCCAAAAATCCAGAGGGATAGTGGCAGTAATCTTTGCCGGGGTTCCAGACTCCAGAAGCAAACATCAAGAAAAACTAGCGTTACGAACAATCATGGCAGCAGAACCTGCTACACCAAGATATCTCAACTGGTCAGAGTACCCAATCCAATTCTCAAGAGAAGACCAGTGGACTAGCGTAGGAAACACAGGCCATTACCCATTGGTTTTAGATCCAACCATTGCCGGTATGACTGTTATGAAAGTACTAATCGACGGAGGAGCCGGACTCAACATCATTTTTTTAGAAACTCTAAGAAAGATGGGACTACAACTCACCGGGATGATCACACCAACAAGCACACCTTTTTATGGCATAGTACCCAAGCAAGGCAGCAATGCCACTTGGACAGATCACTCTACCGGTTACCTTTGGAACTCCCTCAAACTACCGTACAGAGTTCATCAAGTTTCAAGTCGCAGACTTTGATTCATCATATCATGCAATCCTTGGGCGCCTGGCACTAACAAAATTCATGGCAATACCGCATTATCCATACCTGTTGCTTAAGATGCTAGGGCCTAACGGTGTTCTTTCTCATTGGAGTGATCTAAAACATGCATTTGACTGTGATGTTCTGGCAATTCAAATTGCAGCAAGAGCACAAGCAAACGATGGAAGAAAAGAAATAGTCACTATTACTGCAGAAATAAGTCAAGAAGAACTAGAGATACTGGCTAAAAAGCCAAGCATCCTAGCACCACCAAAAGAAGCCAACGTCAAGCAAATCGGCCTAGGCACCGGTGATCCCTCAAAAACAGCAACCATTAGTGCACAGCTATCAGCAAAATAGGAACACGCGCTCACCAACTTTCTTCGGAACAACAGAGATATCTTCGCTTGAAAGTCGGCCGACATGCCAGGGGTCCCAAGAGAGTTGGCTGAGCACGGAATTGATGTCAGCGAAGGCTCCAAGCCTGTAAAGCAATGACTACGATGATTCTCTCCTGACAAGAAGGCAGCAATTAAAAAGGAAATTACAAAACTAATGGCAGCTAGATTCATTAGGGAAATTCTCCATCTAGATTGGCTAGCAAATCTTGTTCTGGTACAGAAAAAGAACACAGATGAGTGGCGCATGTGTGTTGACTACACAGATCTCAACAAACACTGCTCAAAGGATCCGTTTGGGCTACCACACATTGATCAGATAGTTGATTCAACAGCAGGATCTGCCCTACTATCCTTTCTTGACTGCTATTCTGGATATCTCTAGATCGCATTAAAAGAACAGGACCAAAGCTAGACATCTTTCATCACTCCATTCGACGCCTATTGCTACAGGACCATGTCATTTGGACTTAAGAATGCTGGAGCCACTTACCAATGAGCCATCCAAACATGCCTTGGTGATCAGATCGGCGAAAACGTAGAAGCATATGTGGATGATGTGGTTGTAAAAACAAAGAACCTGAATACATTGATTGAAGACTTAAAACAAACCTTTGAGAATCTGAAAAGGTGGAGGTGGAAATTGAACCCAAACAAGTGTGTATTCGGGGTTCCTTTAGGACAACTACTCGGATTCTTGGTCAGTCATCATGGAATAGAAGCAAGCACCAAGCAAATTCGAGCCATAACAGACATGGGCCCTCCTCGAAGCATCAAAGATGTACAAAAACTAATAGGCTGCATGGCGGCGCTCAACCGTTTCATATCAAGACTTAGCAAAAAAGGGTTACCTTTCTTTAAACTACTAAAGAAGATAGACAAGTTCGAGTGGACAGAAGAAGCCAATGAAGCTTTCAAGAAACTTAAGGCATACCTCACCTCCTCACCAGTCCTCACACCTCCAAAGAAAGATGAAGACTTGATGCTATACATTGCAGCAACTTCTACTGTAGTCAGCACGGCGATAGTAGTGGAAAGGGAAGAAGAAGGACGTGTGTATAAAGTACAACGCCTAGTATACTACATCAGCAAAGTACTATCAGAATAAAAAATCCGGTACCCGCATGTGCAAAAACTACTCTACGCCCTACTGATCACTTCACGCAAGCTTCGTCACTATTTTGAAAGCCACAAGATTACCGTGGTGACAGATTTCCCACTAGGAGACATCTTACACAACAAAGACGCAACAGGACGCATATCCAAGTGGGCGGTTGAACTCGGTGCTCTCAACATCGATTTCACCCCGCGGAAAGCAATTAAATCTCAAGCCCTTGCCTGATTTTGTTGCCGAATGGACAGAAATTCAACAACTCATGTCAAGCACCATCCTTGATCATTGGAAGATGTACTTTGATGGATCACTCAAGCTAGGCGGAGCCGGTGCAGGTGTCCTCCTAATTTCTCCAGGACAGAAAACAACTCAAAGTATGTCCTTCAGATATTATGGCAAGCTACCAACAATGAAGCAGAATACTGAAGCTCTCATACACGGGCTACGAGTGGCTATTACCCTCGAATCAAGCGACTACTCATATACGGCGATTCGGCAGTAGTCATCAACCAAGTCAACAAAGATTGGGATTGCACCAAAGAAAACATGGGTGCTTACTGTGCTAAAATCCGAAAACTCGAAAAACATTTCCAAGGATTAGAAATTCTACATGTCCTACGAGATTCCTAATATTGCAGGCAGACATTCCTCGTCAAGCTTGGATTAGACAGGGTGCAAAGGTCTCACCCGGTGTATTCATAGAGGAGTTATCAGCTCCCTCTATCAAACAACCCGGTGAGATAACCACTAGAAATCTCAGCCAAAGGACAACCAAATTCTTGGTGATCACCACTTCATGGACACAGGTCTTTATTGATTACATCAAAGAGAATAAGTTACCAGCAGAAAAATAGGAATCCTACACGAGTCGTTCGCAGAAGCAAGAATTACGTCCTAGTAGGAGACAAGCTATACAGAAGAGCCACATCATCAGGAGTACTCCTAAAATGCGTCTCATTTGAAGAAGGCAAACAAATCCTAGACGAAATACACTCAGTTGCTGTGGAAATCACGCCGCTTCAAGAACACTAGTCGGCAAAGCATTTCGCACTGGTTTCTACTGGCCAACCGCTTTGAAAGACGCAGAAGAACTCGTCAGAAGATGCAAAAGTTGTCAGATGTTCGCAAGACAGGCTCATGTGCCAGCCCACAACCTCATCTGCATACCACCTGCTTGGCCCTTCTCCTGCTGGGGGCTAGATCAAGTAGGACCTCTCAAGAAAGCAAAAGGCGGATTCAAGTACATCTTTGTAGCAATTGACAAGTTTACCAAGTGGATCAAATACAAACCACTCACAAAATACAGCGCAGCCAAAGCAGTCGAGTTCATCCAAGACATTATGCACCCCTTCGGCATGCCCAATCGAATCATCACAGATTTGGGTTCTCCCTTCACAGCTACAGAATTCAAAAGTTGGGCACAGGATTGTGGCTTCAGCATTGATTACGCATCAGTCGCACATCCAGAAGCCAACGGACAGGTAGAAAGGGCTAATGGACTCATACTAGCTGGATTAAAACCAAGATTGTGTGAAGAACTAGTAGACTATGGATCAAAATGGATTGAAGAATTACCCAAGGTTGTATGGGGGCTACGGACTCAAATAAGCAGAGCCATCGGATACTCACCTTTCTTCTTGGTATATGGATTAGAAGCCGTACTACCCGCAGACTTGATCTGGACGTCGCCAAGGATAGAGCAATACGACGAAGGAGAAGCAGAACACACACGAAGATTAGAACTCGACTGTACAGAAGAAGTCAGAGTAAACGCTACCCTTCAATCGGCAAGATACCTCCAAGGATTAAGGCGCCACTATAACAAGAATACCCAGTCTCGATCATTACAAGTCGGAGACCTAGTACTAAGAAGAGTACAAAAAACCGATGGACGTCACAAACTTCTCAGTCCATGGGAAGGTCCTTTTATAGTCACAAAAGTCATCGGACTAGGCACATACAAGTTCATAACTAAAGACGGAAAAGAAGTCAACAATACATGGCACATCAGTCAGCTACGAAGATTCTACGCATAAAAATAACTCAAGAGAAAATATGTATACAAGACACAAGAGATCAACGTTCATGATCAACAAAGATAGCGCTATGTATCATTGTAACACATCAATATTCATGATCAATAAAGATGATTATCTCTCGACAAACATATGTCTCATGGCTCTCTCCGAGTTGTTTCTTAAATGCAAAATGGCTAAAATACAGCCTGAGCATCCCGGCCGAGAGCAAAATAGCTAAAAAGATACTTGAGCCCGCTGATAAGGGTAGCTAACAAGCTAACACCCGAAATAAAATGCAAAATGGCTGAAAATACGCCTGAGCATCCCGACCGAGAGCAAAATAGCTGAAAAGACGCTTGAGCCCACCGATGAGGGTAGCTAACAAGCTAACACCCAAAATAAAATGCAAAATGGCTGAAAATACGCCTAACCATCCTGACCGAGAGCAAAATAGCTAAAAAGACGCTTGAGCCCGCCTGATGAGGGTAGCTAACAAGCTAACACCCTGAAATAAAAAGCTAAAATGGCTGAAAATACGCCTGAGCATCCTGGCCGAGAGCAAAATAGCTGAAAAGACACTTGAGCCCTGCCGATGAGGGTAGCTAACAAGCTAACACCCTGAAATAAAATGCAAAATGGCTGAAAATACGCCTGAGCATCCCGGCCGAGAGCAAAATAGCTGAAAAGACGCTTGAGTCCCGCCGATGAGGGTAGCTAACAAGCTAACTCCCGAAATAAAATGCAAAATGGCTGAAAATACGCCTGAGCATCCCGGCCGAGAGCAAAATAGCTGAAAAGACGCTTGAGCCCGCCGATGAGGGCTAGCTAACAAGCTAGAACCCGAAATAAAAGCAAAACGACTGAAACTAAGCCTGGGCATAGACCAGAGCAATTTCAAAAGCAAGACCCTCCAGCTACTTGTACCAAATAGTAAGAGGCTCAGGGGCTACACTGGAGATACCCAAGAACGCAAAGATCTACATATAACGAGTTGTTTACAGGGCACAAAAGAAGGCTAGACAATGCACTCGATAGATCAAGAAAGGTCGTCAACACAAAGATCTATATATAACGAGTTGTTTACATGGGCAGAAAAGTACTCGACAGATCAAGAAAATTTGTCAAGATAGCGTGCAGAATTGTTTACAAGGCAAAGACGAGAGAAAGACAAAGTACTCAGGCAAAGTCTAGTAACTCTGACCAATCGGACAAATCATCCGAGGAATAAGCAAGGCATTCAGGCAAAGAAGACATCAACAAAAAAACCTTCATTCAAAAAGAAGTATAATGTCATATTACAAGGCACGAGCATAAAAGTCAAATACATCAAGCCTCATCATCAGGAGAAGGGAGAACAATATTAAGATTATCTACTATCCTACTATCTAAGTCTTCAACTCTAGGCTCCATCCTCTCAACGGCATCAATGTATTCTTGACTGTCAGCTTCCTCTGCTATCTTGGACAAAGGAGCCGCTGGAGCAAGAACCCAGACTTGGGCCAGGACATTCTTAGTACACAGATGAGCGCACCTCTTCACAAACTCTTGGAAACAAGTCGGAATTTGAGGAATCAACTGAGCCCAAGATTGCCCATCAGCCGCTAGAGTTTGGAGAACGTCGGCTACTGAACGAAAGGATTTCCACAAGGCTTTCCAGTTTTCAGTAGCCGTCGCCAATTTACGAGACAAGTCTTCAATAGTTTTTTGAGCCTGCACAAGATCTTTATCAGCTCCACGCCTAATCAACTTAGTAAGCGTGAGTTCCTCCTCAGCATGAGTAATTACCTCCTCAGCCTTGTTGTGACTCATACGAACAAGAGTCTTTATTTCTTCAACGCCCTCCGAGAGCTTCTGCTTTTCAACCCGGAGAGCTGGATAAGACAACAAACAAGTAAGCAGAAAGGAGAATTTGAATGCAGAAGAAAACAAAAAGACCGCAATATTGTTGCACTCTTTCTTCACGCCCTCCAAGTTCTTCACGGCCTCTGAATTCTTTTGAGACTCCTGGAAAGCAGCATCCCTCTGCTTCTCGGTCTCAACAACCCAGACACGAAGAGATTTTTCCTCCTCCTGATGCGTTTGATGCCCAGCCTCCATCTCGGCCCGGAGGAGGTCAAGATCAGTTTTCAGGGCGCTCACTTCGGAAGACAACTTTTTCTTGTTTTCAGACGAGAAAAAGAAGCCGGTATGATCATGAGAGAAGGACTGAGCAGAAAGAGACAAAGAAAAACAAAGCATAAGGATAGAAAAAAGCAAACATCCAAAGAAGGAACGGCGGAAAAACTTACCTGGAGCTTTTCTCCAAAAGAAGTCACGAGGGACGATAAGTTTCCCCAGGCAGCAGTTAACTCCGATAGCCGATGAGTGGCATCAAACTGCTGCACCACATCATCAGCAAAAGGAGGACCACCAGAGGTAAGAGAAGGAGAAGGAGAAGCTGGCCGAGGCGAAGAAGGCACGACCAAAGCAACCTCCCGGGAAGCCAAGGCCAATCCCTCTGAAGGACCCGCCGCAATGGCCACGGTCACCTCCGGGGCAACCAAGTCTGCAGCGGCATCCGTCGCCAGAAAGCCTTGTCACCCCCACAAGCCACTTCACCTAATAGTACGCTGCTGAGTCCTGAGGCTCAGTACTCGGTGGCACAACAGAGGGCTGAGAAGAAGTCGACGAGGAAACGAGAGAAGACGAAGGACTGAAAGTTGATAAAAGAAATCGCCAATGAGAACCAGAGAAAAGGAGAACAGAAGCAAAAGATCGAAGCCAGAATCCACTCACCCAGCCACCTTCTTCTTCGCAAAACAAAAAGAGGACCTCGCAGGGGGGACCACGGTGGCAAAAACGTCCCCGCCACTTGGCGGCAGGAGCGGTATAGCCGATACCAGGAGCCCCGAAGAAGCCGTTACCAGAGCCTTCGAAGAACTCGGCACCTAGAGCTACTGGAAGAACTCGGTACCAGAGCTACCAAAGAACTCAACACCGGAGCTTCAGAAGAAGCCGGCGCAGGAGCCTCAGAAGAACCCATACCCGACGTCCGATTACTACAAAAAGATCAAGACTAAAAGTCAAGGCAAAGAGGAGAAATTCAATGGCAGGGGAATATGAAAACAACTCACCGCCGCATGATAAGGGGTACTTCAACATCCTCTTCCCCCTTGGTCTCAACCAAGGCCACCAGGGCACCCGCTGAAAAAAGAACAAAAGTACTCGGTTCAAGATAAAAACAAGAAAACAAAGGGACAGAGAGTATTAAATATGCTCACCTAAGAGCATGCTAGCTACAACTGGAGTACCTGGACGAGTACTTGGCTTGCGAGACTTCTTGGAAGCAGGTAGACCAGATGAAGACCCATCCGTTCATCCCCTCTTCGAGACACTACGAGGACCTCGAGGGACTAGACGAGGAACATATTCTTCATATACATCAACAAATCCGGAAGAAACCCCAGGAAACACTGTGGAGATTGGGAACTTACTGGTTGCAGAAGCCCCAGCAAGTTTCTCCCAGTGTTCGCCATAGTAGGGAGAACATCAAGAGGGATCGGGTCAACAAAGTTGCGCCCAAATTCCTACGAAAAAGAATGAAAACAAGACAAGGAAAAGTTAAGCAAAAAATGGATACAACAAAAATACAGAAAGTACCCGAACGAAGAGAAAACGACTTACAGCTGGAGGCGGGTTGTTGGCAGAGAACTCAGAGACAGTAAGCGGGACAACGCTTGCTCCTTTCAGCATCTTCTGGAGATGCTCGAGTACCTCTTTGTCGGTCAACTCAAGGGATGAGACCATGCGTGAAGGATCCTCAGCCCCAGAGTACTCAAAGCCAAGGTGCCCTCGCTCCTTCAAAGGCTGAACTTGGCGACGAAGAAAGCTCGAGACAATGCCGAAACCGGTCAAGCCCTACTGTTTTAGCATACTAATCCTATCAAAGAATGGCTAGATTGCCTAAACCTCAGCAGACGTCACAGGGTTCTTATCCCATCGGTCATTAACTAAGGGACCAGATCCAGAGTGGACAGCAAGAGAAGGGATTAGATTGGTGGCATAAAACCAGTCGGCACACCAATCCCTTATCAGAATCAACCAGGTCATAGTCAAAGAACTTGCTCTTAAGACCCTGGCAAAATTGAATCCCACAACCATCAAGAACACTGGTGTCTTCACGGCGGGGTTGGGGTTTCAGGCGAAAGAAGTAACGAAACAGAGAAAGAGAAGGGGGAATTCCAAGGAAAGCTTCATAAAGATAAACAAAGACAGAAAGGTGAAGGACTACATTAGGAGCAAGATGATTCAGGCAAATCCCAAACTAGTTGAGAAATTGATGAAGAAAGGTAGAGGCAGGAAGACAAAGTCCAGCATGAATGAAAGAGATGAAAAGAACGATCTCACTAGGACCTAGGGTAGGGACCCGATGCTCGCCTGGAACTCTCCATTCAACATAGGCCTTGCTCTGGATCAAGCCGTCGCTGACAAGCTTGTGAAGCTGCTCTTCGGTTGTTGTCGGAGCCGGCCAAGACTTCTGGGCAGCCCTCATGGCCACGAACTCCTGATTCTCAATCACAGAGAGTGAGGACTCCTCGTCCATGAAGGTTGACTGGGACTTGCTTGCGGCCTTCTTCTTACCCATGTACTAACAGAGGCAAAAAAGAAACCAGGGGAAGAGAAAGCTTGGACGGCGGTGCTAAGATGGTGGCGGCAATGGCGACGGCGGATGTCTAAGAGCTAGGGTTTCAAGGCAAGAGAAGGGCAGTAAAGAAAGAGAAGATGAAGGGTCTTTAAATAGATTTTACAGTGATAAAAACGGCCCACCAGGCCCGTTAAAACACCGTGTGAGAACACAATGGTCCATTTACTGACATAGCTAAAATGACGGAGGGCACAAATCCACACAACGATACAATTCAACGGGCAGATTTTAGACTTATCCATCCAGCACTACTGCGGAGTTATCAGATTACTGCAAAAACAACCCGTCAACCATAAAGAAAAGAAGGGCTACTTCACAAGGAACATAAGAACTCGGTTCTTATGGAAAAAACTCGGGAATCTCAAGAACAACCAGAACTACAGCAGAAAAACAAATGACAACTTAGAAGACAAGATTCTTTCCATTACAAGCAACTTCAAAAATAGAAGATTACAAATCTTACAAGACCCAACGTACTCGGTACCATGAAAAGCAAAGTAGCAAAGAGGAACATGGACACGGCTAGGCTCTGGAATGACTACATGTCCCAAATTGCTACTTGAAAGGACAAGCCGCCCTCGGCTACACTGTTTTCTTCAAAGGACGGACACAGTGCATCCAAGGAGGAAATCAGCAGCACGGCGGGACAACATGGAGCAGAGAAGGTCGGCAGGCATCTGTCTACCCAAGACCGATGTGATGCTGGATATGGTGTTGATCTGCATCGGACAGTCTCAAGACAGGCGACGAGGATCAACCCAGAACTGCTAGATGAAGGAACGAAGCCCACATCACAAGACTTCCTCCAACTACCGCCACATACATCCTGGTACAATGCTACTGCGGGATTAGCCTACCTCTAATCCCTATCACAAGACTTCCTCTAGCTACGACAAGACACACAGGGACTACAAGACACGCCGGGGGCTGCTCTACTTCACAAACTACCATGTTCATGACCATGAAGGTTTCAACAGAATGTTCAATGAATGAAAACAAGTACTCCGGGAGGGTATTTATAGATCAAAGGAGCGGTGCACATGGACTAGGAGTACCAACGAAACAAGCCTAACAAAGGACACAATGAAAAGACATGGCTCAATAATGGAGGACTCAGGCGAGAGGGAACAGTACTTGAAGACGAGCATATTCGGAAGAATATACCAACACAGTACAACCCGTGAACAAAAGACATTTACACTCAACCACCACCATAAAACTACATCTGATAACAGCAGACTACGAGAGAACATGCCAAGACCTCGCATCCAAGTTCTTCCTAAACAAAACAACCCGGATATACGTTCGGGGGCTGCAAAAGGAAAGATATACAGTTCTTTCAAACAACTCAGATTCAAGACCCTTCAACTTTTTGTTCCAAATAACAAGAGGCTCGGGGGCTACACTCAGTGAGTGCACTTTTTTCAAAAAAAAAGCGCACGTTGCTCAGAAGACTTCTTCAAGACAGACGACTTCAAGGCCACAAGATAAAAAGAACCCGGACATAGCTATATCCAAGCTCTTATCAACAAAAAGAACCCGGACATAGCTAAAATCCGAGCTCTTTTCAACAAAAAGACGGGTATATGCTCAGAAAACTTTCGACGAAGAGTCAGGGGGATTTCAAGAAAAGACCCTCAAAGCTCCTTGTGCCAAACAGCAAGAGGCTCGGGGGCTACATCCAAATAGGAGTACTTTTTTCTTCAAAAAGTACACACCACGCAAAGATCTCACAAAGCGCTACATGATTTCGCTCAAGAAAGCACTCGGACGACGCTTGTTCCTGCTCGACGAGACTTGAAAGAGCAAGATGAGGCTTCCAGAACTCAACCATGAAGTGCTCGGGGGCTTGTCGGTGCGGGACCCACGGGATACCCCGCAAGGAAGGGAGAAGACCTAGTCTAATTAGGATTCTTCCCCTGTAATCTTAGTAGCAGTGTTACTCTATAATCCTACTAGGAATTCTCATTGTAAACCGACTAGGACTCTGACCTCCTGATTATATAAAGGAGGGCAGGGCTCCTTAGATCGGGAGTTCGATAGAACAATTGTACAACACAACACTTCATAATCAATCCAATACGAAAGCTAACACTGACTGGACGTAGGGCTATTACTCGATCTACGATCGAGGGCCTGAACCAGGATAAATCGACTGTCTCTTGCGTTAACCATCAAGTTCTGCATACGCTGAAGCCCGAACATACTGCCCCGGGTACCCCCGAGGCAGGCTATCGGTGGTCAAACATCGACATTGTCCTTGTATTTCTAGAGGGCAAAATTATCAAACTCGTGGCCATTGTCAGTTTGGAAACCGAGAATGGGCAACCGGAATTGACGATAGACATAGGAGCAGAAGGAAAGAAAAGTAGGAACCACATTAGATTTGTTCATCAAAGGAAAAGTCCAGACGTAATGGGAATAGTCATCGATGATCACCAAGTAATATTTGTTTCCTGATATGCTAGGTACAGGAGACATCAAACGTCTGAATGAACTAACTAAAAAGGGAAATAGCTAACTGATGAAGAAGAGCTAAATGGCAGCCGAACGTGCTTCCCAAGCTGGCAGGCGTGGCAAGTGTGGGTGGCTGACTTTGTACAGCTAAAGGGGAAGGAGCACAGAGCCGCAGCAAGCTGATCGCGACCCAGGTGTCCCAGTCGTTGGTGCCAGAGATCGACCGAGGCAGCGGTGGCGTGAAGAGCTTGATGCGTCGGTGGCTGCAGTGGATAGAGATCACCGGTGCTGTTACATCGGAGCTTCACCTGGTGGGTATGAAGATCCTTTATGGAGAAACCATAAGGATTGAATTCAACTGACACAGCATTGTCACGGGTTAGCGATCGAACAGAGACCAAATTCTTGATAAGGAAGTGTTAGTTTGATCTCCATCGGCCAATTGGGCCCTGGATCAACGCCCTGATCGGGGGCGTCCAACCACTCCATGGTTAGTGGGCCCCCGTCGCACAGCACCATAAAGGGAGGTGGGAGCCGGGGCTCTATCTACGAGGTTGATCTGAGCCGCCGTAACCACCTATAGAGAAACCCTAATCCGATCTAAAGAGAAGGGTGCTGCCAGCGATGAGAAGCCCCACCAACTTCACCGTTGTCTCTGCAGTGCCACCACTGGGACGCTATACCTCGCATCGCCGTCGAGACTACGACTGCACTTCATCTCCGGTCGCTGCGGACGCACTAGCTACCAAGTTACACCAACAAGCTGTTCATACTCGCTAGATCTACAACTAGAGGTTTAGAACTTACCATCAGGAAGGTGTCACAAGAACATTGCCAAGAGACAGAGGTGAATTGGAGGTGGGGATAAAGGAATTGGCAAGGTGGGTGACCGGCAAGGAAGCACCGTTGCCCGCGGTAACGGAGGTGGAGGAGGAAAGGGGTTGGATGGAGTGGAGGTTACCGGGAGCCGAAGCCATGTGCGATGAGGCGTCCGTGTCTAGGAACCAATCCGATGTGCCGGTGCCAGCGGGTAGAACGCCGGTGTTCGTCAGGGCTGCAAGCAGCGCGTTGGGGTCATGGGTTGGAGACACCCCGGGGTAGGCCGCGTGCGAAGGAAGAGGAAGCCCATTGGTGATGAAGGCCTGCTGGTTGGGGGCGCCGGGTCGTGGGCCGAGAACACCGGCCGCTGGAGCGCGGAAAGGCATGGGCCAAGCCTGGACCATGCCTTGCCACGGGTTGAAGCTGGCGGCCCATGGAGTGTTGGGGAAGGTGGGCCATGGTCCCATGGATGACAATCCAGTGTTGGGGAAGGAAGGCGCGCCGATGTTCTGCCCGCCGCCACGGCCGCGACAGCGCCTGGATCGGATGCCGCCGGGGTATGCGCCGTGACTGGCATTGTTGTTGAAGCCGCCGACGGCCGGAGGAGGGCCGTTGCTGTTGTCGGGTCCGGAACCGCCACGAGGAGGGCCGCTAGGCGATGGTGCGGCCGTGGCGGGAGATGAGTGGTTGCCACCTTGGGCGACCATGGCGTGCTGCGCAGCCAGCTTGCTGTGCTGGTTCTCATAGAGCTCCTCCAGTAGCAGAAACGAGCAGGCGGAGAGGAAGGTGTGTGGTGGTTGCTTGGAGGTGATGGTGGAGATGGTGTGGCGGTACTTGCCGTTCAGCCCGCGCAGCATGTTCAAGACCTGGGATAGCTCCGGCACCGGCTGCCCGAGATCGCGCAGTGCATCGGCGAGCTCCTTCAGCTTTGCGGTGTAGTCGGTGATGATGAGGTCGCCCTGGTACAGGCTGCGGTACTCGGCCTCCAGGTAGACGGCGCGATGCAGCTGGTGATCACGGAAGAGGTCGATGACGGCAGCCCAGATGGCGTGCGTGGTGGCGCCGGGAACACGGATGATGCGCATGACGTTGCACGTCACTGTGTTGTAGATACAGTTGGCACTGGTCGACCATGATCCAGTCCAGGTCAGCGCGCTGAATGGCGGTTGGGGCATCGGCGATGTGAGAGTGGAGACCAAACTTGCCGACGACGGAATCAAAGAAACACCGCCACTCCTAGTAGTTAGGATTGACGATGTCGAGCACCACCGGGACATGGGATTTGATGTTGATTGTTTGAAGGGACGGTGTGGAGGCGGCGGCGCCTGGCGTTCGCCGTCGCGGTGAAGGAAGCGACAGAGGAAGAAGGAGACGAACCGCCATGGATGGAGTGCTCGAAGGCGAACAGCGGGTTGGTGTCCATGGCGAGCAGCGGAGACAGAGGTGGGCACTGGCGACAGGGGATCAGGCCGCCCTATCTGATACCATGAAAAAGGATACGGATGAACCTCAACTCTATATTGATCTCGTGTGCCCATATTTATACAAGTACAAGGCCTGCAACCTCTACTGGGAAAACTGCTCTACGGCGCGGCAGAGCGACTAGCAGAGGCGCAGCGTGCGCGGCGTGGCGCAGAGCGGGCGTCGTGTGTGCACGCCTGTGTTTGACCGTGCGGTCTACATGACGTGTAGGGCCCGTGGGCAGGACTCCGTTATCACCGACGACCGGTTGGACGGCGTCGTGGCGTTGCGGCCGGGCAATCTCTAGCTGAAGTAAGTACGTACGTTTCCAGTGTCTATACCAGTCCAGTCGAGCCCGCGGCCAATATTCCAGCTCCTGCGTGCAACCACGAGCAGCGCAGGACGACGTCTGGACGTGCGGCAGGAAGCAAGGCGGCTGGGTGATCCATGCTGCGGATCTCGCATGAAGGGAGTTCGCTGTTGGTGCGCAGCAGCAGGGAATGGGATCCGAGGGCGCGATCCGTGGCACAATAGGGCGGTCAGATGACGCCTCCACCAGAACGGCAAGAGGGGGCGCTGCCACCGGTCACGATCACGACGACACCGTCTGCGCTGTCCACCGGTGGCACTGGCATAGTGGCATGAACATGAAACGAAACGCAGACGGCCGGACTTGTTTAATCCGCGGAGGACTTTTAAAAAAAGGGGTATTAGTCAGTAATCGCAAGGCGACACTCACTACACTAGTGACCCGTTAGCATGTCTTATCTACCGTTAATGGAATCTTAACCCCCAGCAAACATTCCACCATTACCGACAGTTAGCTCATCGAGGTCCTTTAGTACACAGAGACGATCACGGCCGCATGTACTGCTTTGCTGTGCTTGTGCAACTTGCACAACAAAGTATAGATGCCGGTAGCAGTAATTTATGAGGGTGACAACGTGCGTTCGTAAACTTTTATCGCCAAGGATTAGTTGGGGTCCGTTGTGCGCATGTATGTAGCTTTTTCTGTAAATTATTTTATAGCCTCTAGTAGCATGATAAGATACCATTCGAAATTTCAACGTATAAGAAAAGCATTGGTTAATTTATGAATATCAGACAACGTGCTTACCAAAAGTTTAAGGGACACATGCCTTACCGAATAAAGGTGGAGCGACTTTAGTTTCTAGTGGTTGGAGTCCTTTATTTGTCTAGGGTAATTCCCATGCCGGAACACATGCAACGCACATCATTTTGCGCACAGCACTATTCTGCCGCGCGGCCAGATCGCAAGGGAGCTATAGCTAGTTGCTGCACGTAGCTAGCTTTGCTGAGAAGAAATTCGAGATGGCCGGCTGCAGTGAAGGCGAGGCGGCGGTGCCGTTGCTGGAGGAACAGGAACAGCCCACGGCGGTGTACTTCGATGGCTGCCCTGGGTGCATCATCGACCGCGAGAAGGCGGAGAGCACGGGGATCCCATACTGGCGCTTCTTCCACATCTGGATCATCAACCTCGTCGTTTGTATGCTTAATCCCTCCTCCCATGTTCTTTTTCCCTTCGATTTACAATTTTTTTTTGTTCTTTTGATCTGTGGCTGTGCTGAACGATTTATCACTCAGTTTGTTCTTAGTATGTTCCAAGTTATTACTCTTTGTATACACGCCGCACATTCGCGCAGCTGCATGCTCTGCCAGCGTGAATTTCGTAGATGACGATGGAATAAGTAATTAGCTCCTTATTATTAGTGTTAGAAGCCTGTGTTCTATGTGAACAAATATGTTAAACATTTGTTTTTTTTTCACATAGAACACAGGGTTCTACTAGTGAACAAATATGTTAATACTCATAATGATGTGCAGCAAATTGATCTATACACTACAGGAAAACGCCTCTTTGCCGACTGCTTGCCCCGGTCGGCAAAGGCATAAACCCAGTCGGCAAAGGCTTTGCCGACCGCAAAGCCACGTGGCAGTCGGCAAAGAGCAGTCGGCAAAGCCTGGGTCGACAAAGGCGGATTTGCCGACTGCCACGTGGCACACAGTCGGCAAATCCTTTGCCAACTGCCACGCCAGCAGTCGGCATAGCCACGTGGCGCCGTCAGCCCTGACGGCAAGCTTTGCCGACTGCTGGTTCCTCGGCAGTCGGCAAAGAATGTTTTTTTCAAAAATTGTTTGCCGACTGGCCGCCAGCTCGGCAGTCGGCAAAGAAAGAAAATATTTTTTTTGAAATGTTCTTTGCCGACTGCTTTCGGAGTTGCAGTCGGCAAAGATTTGACCTCTTTGCCGACTGCCTCCCATTGCAGTCGGCAAAGACTCTGTCCTGGGGTTTTTTTGCCCAGCTTTACCGGCAAAGCTGGATTTTTTTTTTTTGCTTTTGTTTTCTGTTTTCTCGCATCAAAACCCTGCAAAATCACAAATTATAATCCAATTTCACCAGAAGCACCGGTAGCACCATTTATATCACAATTTCATCACATTTGTCGCCAACATCACCACATATATCACAATAACGCACAACATCACATATATCTCACATATATGTCACAATAACAACCACACAAGTGCATTACAACCATCACATGAAGTCCAACACGTCGAACACCACAAGTCGACGTCCATCACACGAAGTTCAACATAACAAGTCTAGGTCCATAACGAAGAAAAGAAATACATGACAACAACTTCGACGATACGGTGGATACATGATAACAGAATCGACAAGTACCTAGCTCGTCGCGCCGTCCCCGGTCTCGTCGTCCGCTCCGCCCCAGAGCCCCCAGGGTTTGCCCACGGAAACCCCCTTGGACCAAACTGAGGCGCCTGCGCGTACTGCCACCCTCCGTGCACCGGCGGCCACGAGTACGTCGGAGGAGGGCCACGCGGAGGTGGATACGGTGGATAGGGTGCAGGTGGTGGATACGACATCATCTGATGGCCGGGACCTCCAGGAGACGGGTTCGAACCCGCCGACTGTACCTGCACAAGTTAAACGCCAAGTGATGTCATTAGTATCTGCAGCATGGACGCACAAGTTAAAGCAAGAGTCAATATACTCACCGGGGTCCCTCCAGGAGCGACAGGAGCAGGCACAGGAAAAAACTCTGGAGGAGGAGGCGGTGGAGCGAACATTGGAAGAGGAGGCGGTGTAGACGCCCCGGGCGTCTGCATGGACTGGAAGAAGCTGGCCATGTTCTGCATCTGAGTGTTGTAGTGCTGCTGCAAGCTTTGCTGGTAAGCCATCTGTTGCGCCATCATCTGCGCGTGCAACGTGGCGATCCTCTCCTCCATCTTGGCCTCCATCTGGGCCTACAATATTACATCTGCAGTGTTGATTGTATGTACAGGTGCGAAACGAGTGAACGACGAACGAAATGGCACTTACCTGTGACGCTGACTGCCGCCGGGGCGCTACAGGGATGTCGCTGGAGCTCGTGGGCGTGGATCGAACCTGGGTCAGCGTAGGAACCTGGGACGGGTCGAGGGCGCTGTGGGCCATGTAGTAGCGGCTGTGCTGCTTCCCTGGTCCCAACCTCTGCAGGAGGTCTGTGTCCAGGGGCTCGGCGGTGGGGTCGAACGTCTCCCCGTAGCGCTGGCGAGCCGCGACGGTGTACTCGGTGGCCTTCTCGTAGGCAGTGGGGTTGGTGTACGCATTGGGCCCGTCCTCCGGGTTGTAGACGTTGTTCGGATCCGTTGCCTTGCCCTTGTGAGAGAGGAGGTACGCGGTGTACTCGTTGATTTCCTGCCCACCGTGCGTCTGCGTCTGCATTGAAAACACAAACATGGTTACAAGTGTTGACAATTGAGCGCAAGGATTAAGACATGAACGGACGCATACCCATCTTGTCGCGAACTGGGGGAGGGGCTGATTCCCTTGGTGGTGTGACACCCCTCGCATCTGCGCGCGGCGGCCCTGACGGTCGGCGCGCCTCGCGTACGCCTCATCCGTGCGCCACATGCGCACAATCTCCGTCCAGCATTCCCTGTGGTTGTCGCACCACGACGGACACACCTGCATGACATCAAGTATTTGACATGCGAGAAGATTAGTGTAATGTTTCACTGAAGGAATCTGAACGAATGTTGTCATACTTAATTACCTGCTCGTATTGCGCTTGGGTGAGGTCGGCCTCCCTCGAGTTCATTCTCTGGCGGATTTGGGGCTTCTTGATGTTCTCTCCAAGCACGTTGGCGTGGAAGTCGCGGATGGCCTGTATGCGCGCCTCATGGTACAGGTCCTTGAGACGATCTTTGCAGACCGCCTCCTGCACTCCCATCCGTGCCGGGCGTACGAACTCCGCAGCACATGGTTTTTAGGTTGGGTCGATTCTCCTCGTAGCTTCTCGTGCGAAAGCGATAGCCATTCACATCATAAACGGTGAATGACTTCACCCTACGGGAGAAGCCACGGCCCACCTGTTTCAATTCATCGCTCATTTCTGCATCCGTTCGGGCCTGCAAGGGTAGGAGATCGTTACATAACTCGCTCCGGGGAGCAAAGTGGAATCACAAAGTCGGAAAGAGGTTAGTTGGTTGGTACCTTTGTACAGAACCAGGAGATGAAATCGGGCACACCGTGTCTAAGAAGATTGTCTTCTTCTTGCTCGGTAGGAGCCCTATTGCCTCTCCAGTATTGACTAATAAATTCCCTGAAAGAAGGAAGAAACTAGAGGGTCAGACCATGATAGATGGAGGATAGTGACGGCGTAGGTAACAAGCTCATTGAGAACTTACTTCTGATAAGGAATCACTTCATCAAGGTTGATCAACAATGTGAACATGATAGTCTGCCACTCCTGATGGTTCAACTGCTTGTTGGTACCTGCGCTTCCACTCCCGAGATCCCCTTGGAAAAGGCTGAGTATCGATGAGTTCTCGTCAGCGTTGTAACGAGGGGTTGGATTGTGCATGCTGGGAAGCTTCTCAGTATAGTACGCCTGTGTGAAGGTCGACACCTCCTCTAGAACGGAGGCCTCTCCCACGGAAGCCTCAATCTTGGCTTTATTTCTACAATTTTTCCGAAGAACGCATACTTCCAACCGTATCCGTTTCGGACGGGAGACGCCTAACTGGGTAACGCGACCTACGACTACATGTGGCGACCTAACTGGGTAACTGAGTAATTAGCTCCTTATTATTAGTGTTAGAAGCCTGTGTTCTATGTGAACAATATGTTAAACATTTGTTTTTTTTTTCACATAGAACACAGGGTTCTACTAGTGAACAAATATGTTAATACTCATAATGATGTGCAGCAAATTGATCTATAGATGACAAATACTTGTTTCTTTCTATTTTTCTGCATATCTCTTCATCCATTCTGTTGCTACCCATTACATTCCTGTGTATATTATTGTTAGTTCGGAATGTTGATTGCTAACTCTTTTGCCCTTTGAATTTCAGGTTTGCCAATATCATCAATATTTCCATTCATATACTTCATGGTATATATGTTCAAATTTCAGCCTGCCTTTATGTCATCGTCATGCATGAATGACACCTTGCGCATTGCATTGCCTTTCTGAGTTCTTTCTCGGCTCTAGATTTTGTAGTATCCACCTTGTATAATTCATTCATTTATGTGTTTTTTGTTGAACTGTAATATCAACAATGTTGAAATATATTAGCACATATTCATTCTCATACTATACCTTCCAGACATCAAAGTTTGGTTTGATATGATAGGAAGCAACTTCAAGTGTACTAATGGAAAGATTTATGTGTGGTCAAGTTTTTCTCTAAATTTGAGTTGTAGTGTGGTATGTGCACTCCTCCACATGAACCATGTAAATTTTCTAGTTAGCCTACTGCGAAGTATAATAGGACTCCATATCTGCATATTGACATGTTATGATATAAGTATTGTACTAGCTCTTTTTAGCAAACATGGTCCACATTGAGTTTGAGTTTATTCTTGATAACAGATAAGAGACCTGCATGTTGCCAAACGAGTAGAAGATATTGGATTCTATGCGGGTTTCGTAGGTAAGAGCTTCCCTAGTGATTTAACTGCTTTTAGTCCTAAAACTTTCTAAAAAGAACACTAACTTTCTTATGTATTTCAATGGCCTACGTATTCTTAATTTTCGCAGGTGCTTCATTAATGCTCGGTAGAGCCTTAACTTCTACCTTTTGGGGAATGGTAGCAGACCGTATTGGGAGGAAGCCAGTTATTGTGTTTGGAATTTTTACTACGTCAGTATTTTTTGATTCATAATACTAAATAAAGCTAGCTGTAGTGAGGAATCTTGAATTGTCTTTTGTGTTGTATCTCTGCTTATTTGTGGCCTATTACTTCTTTATCAGGCTTGTCTTCAATACTTTGTTTGGACTGAGTGTCCACTACTGGATGGCACTAGCTACCAGATTTCTTCTTGGTTCTTTGAATGGATTACTTGGAACCTTAAGAGTATGATATATATTGATAACCAATTTACTTAAATTTCTTCATTGAACCCAACAATGGTATAGTTATTAACAAGACAACTGATATTTGCAGGCCTATGCTGTTGAAGTTTCTCGACCTGAGCATCATGCTATTGGATTGTCACTTGTAAGAACTACACATATCATAGCTGTATGGTTAATTTCCAATATATTTATAAAGGGAACATTTCAAATGATATACTTGTTTTATATGATTAGATTAGCACTTCATGGGCAATAGGTCTTATTCTTGGGCCATCCATTGGTGGCTATCTTGCACAGGTATTCGTTAAATCCTTAGAAATTTGGAGTTTTATTCATATCCCACATAATCATGCATCCATGTTATTCTTATTCTTTTCTTCCAATTGACAGCCAACAGAGAAATATCCAAAATTGTTTCCTGCCAACTCATTGTTTGGAAGGTAATCGTGTAACATATGCGTGTACTTCAATTAATTTAATATAATTTTACTTCAGCTTACAAATTCTTAAACTTAATAGGTTTCCATATTTCTTACCTTGTTTATGTATAACGGTCTTTTGCCTTGGTATTCTGTTGAGCTGTGTTTGTCTCCAGGTACGTGTGGTTAACAAGTGCTATTATTTTCTTATATATAGAGAACTAGCATAGAATGGAAATGACAAATAAGCCTCGATTTGGAAGTTGGAATGTATGTAAGTTTATAGTTATTGTATAGGAAACCATTCTCATATCAGGATAACTTTGCTCCATTCTGAGCTATATGTTGATCATGTATGTGTAGTGAATGAGGTATTGTGTATAGTGTATAGTGTACATCTCCAATATTCTTTCTTAGTACATCATTTACATATACTAGTCAAAGAATGAGTGTGCTCTCCTTTGCTTCAAAACTACAAGCACACAATGATGGACCATATTGTTTATGAAAAGTCACCAAAGTAGCTCTAAGCTATGGATCACACTTGGGTAGTTTATCACCGCCAGGTCTTATTAAGAACTAGCACAAATATATTTTCTCTGCACCAGTTCCAAGTGTAATGCGTAGGATCTAGTGTTATTCTAATATCTTTTTTGAGCTAGTAGGATGGCTAGGTGGATAAGATAAATCATTAAGAATCTATTAGATATTTTTTAGTCCTATCATTTTTTTTATTTTTTGTGTTATGTTCTACTTTTATGACTGATCAGCTAATGATGCTCAGAGATTTATTGCTATTAAAACGACTATTTGCCTAAATGGTCATTTAGTCCATTTACACACCATTTCCTTTAAATTGGCCATTTATCGTGTTTAAATGATTGTTTTATCTGTTTAAGTACTTGTTTAGCCTAGATAATGGCTAAACAGCAAGTGACCGACTGTTTACCATTTAACGTTAGGATAATATTGGTTAAAGGTAGTGTTACCAATTTGTTTCAGGAGACATTGCATACACACAAACTTGAGAAAGAGCAAGATCAGGCAACAAAGACTATTAATGGCTATTTGGCTGGTGCTGAAGAGAATGTTGAGCAACATATCACTTTGACTATGAATAAGAACTTGTTTAAAAATTGGCCATTAATGTCTTCTATTGTTCTCTTTTGTATCGCTGGCTTTGATGACATGACATATATGGAGGTATAATTTTACAGTTTCATATAGATTTGTCATTTTCATTGATATACATTCAATATTGATATTGTATATGAAAAAGATATCATTTAAGAATAAGATAGTTATCCTCTCTACTAAACACATTTTAATAACCCTTTTTATGGATACAACTTTTTTACTTACGTAAGTATATACATAAAGAGATATTTTTCACCAGTTGTACTGAACCTTTCTTGAAGAGGCTGAAATTGAGCTAGAGAAGATAGTTTCTAGTTTCTATTTAATGAGAAAATAATTTATCTCTAGTTTCTATTCCATGTTCGGAAGCATCAGCTGCCATCCCATTTTATTTCCAGAATGCACATCCGTTCTGATTCATTTCTCTTATATATACTACAACCAATATCATGTTTCAGAAATAAAATGTTTTTCTTGAAAACTGTAGTACCTTACAAAAATTTGAAGATATCTGACAATAATAATTGTGCACTTCTAGAGGTCTCAATATAAATGTAAAAATAGAGATAATTCAATAGTTCTCTATTATTTAGATTAAAAATAAGTCAAACACTAATTAAAATGTGTTGTTGTTCAGTTGTGTGAATCAGTTAAATACGAACAATATTTAGCTATTTTACTGTACATATTACCACTGATATTCATAAATTATATTTCACTTTGACTTTGTCCTAAGTGAAATTCCTTTAACTTTGACCAAGATTATGAAAAAATCACCATTATCTACAACATTATATTAGTTTCATTAAGTTCACCATGAAATATGTTTTGATAGTGCATTTATTTTTAACTTGTACATGTTACTATATTTTTTCTAAAAACTTGGTCAAAAATAGAGAAGTTTGACTTAGGACAAAACTAAAGTGTACTATTTGAAATGGAGGGGTCGCCTTAACATTGAGAGGATTGAAGAATGCATCCCAACATTGTGATAATTCCTTATTTTATCCTTTTTCAATTCCCTTTCTCATCATTGTTTACTTTTATCATTTTGTGCAGATTGCTATTGTCTGAAACAAATAATGGAGTTTTGAATTTTTTTCTGAATATTATGAAATTTTTGAAAGAGATATAAGCTATTTTACCATGAAATTAGCATCTGTCCACTAATAGTTTAAAAAACATTGCAGTTGTTTCCTCTATGGGCTGAAAGTGACAGAAGTTATGGCGGACTAAGTCTACTATCTGAGGATGTTGGTCAAGTATTTGCAATTACAGGTATATAAATATTGTTTTGAGATAAGGCATAATTAAAAATTATTATCAACCATACCATGTTATTAATAAATTTGCTATTCTTGATAAAATCTTAGTATATTTGGTATAACGCGCGTGATATATTTGTGATGAGCCTCTCCGGCAGTATATATAGAGGATGGGGACTTAGAGGGTAAGGTGCCTCTTGGATACATATTTGTGTAACAGATTACAATATTTTAACTACTCAATGTATTATAATTTCACAGCCCCACACTCATAGCACGAGCATCACAAATGGTCTGAATAGAGAAGTCAAAGACTGGCATCTCTCACAGCCGTATTATAGATGCTGCGACTAGATTAGGAATTGAGAATTAGCTCATGCAGATGATAGCCCATTTTATTGCCAAAGTAACCGAGGTCGAGGTGGACATGTTTCAACTTGTGCAGGGAGTAGGTCAAAATCATCAATATAGGCACACAAGTACACACAATCAAAGGCTTCTCACTGATGATTGCAGTGCCATTGAAAAGGATCTAGTTGGCTAGAGGAGGGGGTTGAATATCCTATCAAAAAAGTTGTACAAAAGCACAAACTAAAGCAAAGTGGTTAAATAAAAACACAATCCTAATAGCCACTACTTTGCCTAGCCTACTCATAGCAAAGCATGCCTCCTAAACAATTCTAGTAACAAGGCGAACTACCACTAGAGCATGTCAACCACATAAGAGGCTAGCAACTACCCTAGTTTAGCTAAGCAAGAAAACGACTAAAGTAGCTACATTACTCAACTAGAGAGCCTCTATAAACTAGGAGCTACACAAGCAACAACACAACAAGCTAAGTACAATAAGTAAAGCACAAGGTAGATGAGCAAACCACTGAGGGCAAGAGGGACATAAGATTTATCCCCGTGGTTTAGTTGCTTGCCGGCAACCTACATCCTCATCGAGGTGGGTCTTTTGGTGATTATTCACAATCTAACAAGCCTCTCAAGCTTGACCCAAGCGTGTGTGCCTCAAGAAGTCAATCAACCAAGAGCACACTGACTAGCCATGAGCATTCCACTATAGTTGTTCTTCATGATCTCTCATGGAGTGATCACAATACCCCTCACAACCAACTCAACTAGAGACACCAAACAATCACTGCTCAACTATCCACTTCTACTCCAAGCCATCTATGTGGCAGCAACCACCAAGAGTAAAAACAAACCCGCAACCCATGATGAACTAATGCCACTAGATGCAAACTCTCTAGAAAAATGCATTATATCTTCTTCCAATCTCACTTTTGATCAATCTCTAAGCAAGGGAGTGAGTGGGAAGTGTTCTTGAGTTATCAAGGGAGGTGTCTATCACTTAGAATGCCAAGAGAGCCTCCAATCCTGAGCACACTGCATATATATATGCTCCCCCAAATGGAGCCATTGGAGCTGGCTAGAAATAGCTTCTAAAGGGTCACTAGAAATCTACAGTGACCATCGGAAAAAGACTCACCAGAGAAAGGTATAATGAAATCTAATGGCTGAGATTGAGTCGATCTAGCCATTGCTAGCGCGCCTTCTCCGGTGAACTAGTGGAGTCACCACTGCAGAATTCTAGTGGCCTACCGTAAGCTTGGTCTGAGACTAGCTGATGGTCCAATGGTCGACTGAACATTTCTTTGGAGGTCCTCCGGTGGCCATCACCAGAGAAATTCGACAGGGTTTGGACTTTCTATTCCCCCAATTCGGGAGCTCTAGGGGCTCATTGTAAAACTTTGGTGGCCCCCACTAGGAAGTCCGGTGGATCTTTTAAATCTCCCGCACACTACCCCTATGCAGGCCTTTCTTTGATGCCCAAGGCATGCCACCACTGGACAATTCCAGTTGCTACCTAACAGCGTGAACAAATTAGCTCATTAGGGTTTAACACTCAGTGCTTTCTTTGGTGCTTCCCCAGAAGAACACTGGACATTTTTGGTGGGTACAAAAAAATCTGTACCAAGCACTTCTCTTAAATTATTTTCAAATGCACTAACTCCAAATGTGTTCCAAACTTGAAAACCGCCCCTTAAGCATTTAGTTAGCTTTTTGAAAGCATTTTCACTTGCTTTCTCACCATGTCAATAGGTCCTATGAATATGCAAAGTTAATTCAAACCTAGTGCCACTAGATAATCATCTTCGCCTTAGAGTTCCCCTCTTAATAGTATGGCTATCTATTCTTAAACTCTATTGCATCTTAGCCGGCAAAATGAAAACCACTAGCATATTCCCTTGCATTCAGCTTGTTTTCATCTTCTTCTTCTCTCCAAGTTTGAGCCTTGCTCCATATGGCTTGATCTACATCTCCACCATCTCCTAGCCTTGCTCATCACCTCATGTGGACCCTAGCTCAATCACAACTCATTGAAAACATTAGTCCACTAGCTGTCACTCAATTACCAAAACCAAACTTAGGGCTTTTACTAGTGACCCAATTGAATGGTGAAGAGCACCATGGTTCCTTGAACACATCAATGAAAGTTCACACCTTCATCCATCAGGAACATCGGTGATGATGTCAAAAGGTGTTAGCAGTGCACGGACATGGATCTAGAGCCTGTGTTTGAAGGAGGACCGCCAGCATGAGTGGCATCATTCTTTTATAGGTAGCGACTTTGAAGTTGACTTGATCAGAAGTGTCCTCATTATCAGTGGCTTGGGTTCATGAGTGAGCATCGAACAATTGGTGAATAGGGCAACGCAACATGATTTCTAATAGATAAAAACAACAGTAGCATCTACATAGCACACCAGACCACAATGTGACTGTACCGATAGTGCAGCCGAGTGAGGCATGACACAACATGGTTGATGGTGGCACAAGGGCTCGGCCCCACCACTACAACGATATAACACAACATGGCATGTGATGGTTCTGTTGCCTGATGATGCACATGTGACAATGTCGCCCCATGCTACTTGGTGATGATACACATAGCAGATAAACTAAATCAGCCTAACCTATAAAACTTCCAGGGTGCTACCCCTGATGGAATGGACTCTCCTCTTGAGAGGCACAATAAGAGGGAGAAGTACTACTAGTCTTTCCACAGATGAATAAATCAAAATTATGGAGGCGGGGTGCTCAGCCTCCTCAACTACAAGGTCCATGTAAGTCACACATGATTTCAAAGGTTGGGCCATATACTGACTATGAAGTTGGTATCTCAAGAGGAGATAAGGGTGCCACTCAATTCATCTATAAAAATTGGTTAAAAACAGCTCTAATGTCGTCCAACCGTTGTCGTTGCGTTGGTGGTGGCACAACATGTCAACATCTGATGCCTTCACCAGCACTGAGGTGGCTGCATTGGAGGAGCTCGCTAGGGCATTGTTGATCATGAACCTTCACATATGTTTTTGCTCATGCTACCAAAAGAGTCGGGTAGATCAGGCGCGCCTCATGCACCATCAACGGATATGTTGACAGAATGAGCACATGACCTAGGCTTCGCTTTGTTATGTGGACTTCAGCATTTTCAGAAGTGGGCCACATATATACACCTGCCTCTCAAAATCAGATTTATAGAGGTTCTTGCTTATGCCTCTAAAAATTTGCTAATCTTTATATATGCGGACCTCTGTAGCTCTCCCCTCTAAAATTAGATTTATAGAAGAATGTCTTGGACTAGTGGTCCTATAGTGTGCTTTAGAGACGACATTTTTAGACCACCTCTGAAAATAAAATAAGGAAAATAAAATAAGGCATTGCTAGGAAGTCCGAGGTTCATTAACAAACACTAACTCAACATTGGAAATCAAGGTATCCAAAGTATTCTTCAACTGCAGCCATTTATATAGCTCCAACTATCATATAAATCTTGTTTGATGCCCGGAATAGCGAGGCAACTATCATGGCCTGCTTCCATATGAACAAAATAATTTCAATGTCTTACCATATGGCAAGTTTGGAGAGTGTGTCAAGCTAAGTAGTGTAAAATTCATGGTTAACATAATTATTCTCATTTTGCAGGCAATGATGAAATTTTATTGCCAAGTTTTTTAAGATGAAACCATTTAGATTTGACTTGGAAACATGTTTAACTATGATTGTTTTTAGTTTATAGCATTCCACCACTTATAGTTATGAAATATTCCATCTTCAATTGCAGGTGGCAGCATTCTTCTGTATCAAACTTTTATTTTTCCTCATATTGTGAAAATTTTGGGACCTGTCACTACATCCCGTGTCGTGGCTGTGAGTACAAATTAACGTGCATTTTATAGTTTCTGTTGATAATTAAAATTCCATTTCACTAATTTCACATGCTATGATGATCTTGCAGTTTTCATCTATGGTGCTTCTATTTACTTATCCATCCATGACACATCTCTCAGGATTTTGGTTGTCTATAGTGCTAAATGTTGCATCAGCACTAAAAGCCAATTTTGTCGTAAGTGCCCTAATTTAATAACCATGCTATTTTCCTTCTATTAGAATATTTAAATGTGGATGCTAAGATACCTGTGTAGTGTAATGTTCCACAGGTTCCGACTTTCTCCCATCCATAATAAGTGTCTTATTTTTTTATAATTCTAGTGTATATACGATAAACCATATTGAAATGGAACTTTAATAAGTTTTGTATATAGTTAGAATGCAAAGATTTAATGAAGTATCCAACTTTTGCTTTTTCCCATTGTAAGAGTTGGTTCAGTTGGATTCTGTGTTTTCTATATCAAGCTTTGTATTGATCTGTCTTGCTAACACCATTCCTTCTTGCACACATATGCTAGGTTACAATTATTACATGCTCATTAATTCTTCAAAATAATTCTGTGGTATGTGCCTTTACATCCTGTTGCATTTATACCAGTTCACTTACATATACAACTTTTTGAGATATTTTTTCTATGCATTCAACACAGACTCAATATCAAAGAGCTACAGCAAATGGCTTAGCAACTACTTTATTGTCGTTTTCAAAAGCACTTGCTCCAGTTGGAGGGGGTATTGTGTAAGTGAAATTTTAATTAGTCATTTGCTAAAATTAAGTGTTCATCTCTGTTTTAGATTATCAAGCTGACTGGGAGTATTCCTTTTGTAAAAGTTAGCACATACATGTCAAGGTTTGCTTAAAAGGAAATACAATAATATAAATATATGAACATGGTGTGTGAATAGCATATGACCCAAATTTAACTTATATGTAAAAACAAAATATGATGAAAATATTTTATGTTTGTTTTAGTTTAGCTTTAGTGTAGTAGCTAACAATTTTTTTCCATTTTGAATAACCTTTATATCTAATGTTGTGACACAGACTTACTTTTACGATAGTTCCTTAGTGTGAATGCATATATATAAAGCATGGTTGTCATTGATGTATATGTTGTCATGTGGGGGCGCCAATATCAAAGGCGCTCCAAGGCTCGAGACGCAGCCAGGGCAGTCTCCAAGGGGGCACCAGCTGTAGTTAATGACAATTAGTAGTCTGGGGAAAGGATAGAATTAATGAGAGATTAAGGATGATTAATGGGGAGAGAATCAAGGCGCTTGTGGCTGGCGCCTAGGGGCTAGGCAGTCCTATATATATCCTGTAATCAGCTTATGAGAGGGCAATCAAGAAACAAGTTATCTTCTAATCTACCTCTGCTGCTCTTAATCTCATCCCCTTCATCTTAATCTCATCCCCTTCAACATAGGGCGTTCAAGGGATAAACCCCACACCATTACCAACCCAAGCTATGAGCTTCGTAGTCAAGGGCCTGCTACCTTGAGCACCGATGCCCTTGACAACTTGGTATCAGCTAGCCGGCGATCTTCTTCCACCTCCGCCCCGCACTCCAACCCTGCAGCCACCTCGCCATCAACCCCTGCTTCACCCACCGCCTCAGCAGCCTCCACATCCTTGCCAATGGCTGAGCCGTCCACCGCCGACCTGGCCAAGATGATCCAAGCCCTCACCACCACCATGAACGCCACCATCAGCGACCTTCAATAGCAGGTCGCCGCTCTTCAGCAGGCGCTACCACCGGCGTTCTCCGGCTCAGGATCGCGAGGCTCGGGCCACGGTGACCACCACGGGGACCGCCCACCTCAGTTCCAGAAGCTGGACTTCTCCAAGTTCGATGGGAAATCCGATCCGCTGGCCTTCCTTAACCGATGTGAGTCGTATTTTCATCAACAACGTATTGCAGTGGAGGAGCAAGTTTGGATGGCGTCATACAACCTTGAAGACGGCGCACAGATGTGGTTCCTCCAAGTGCAACAGGATGAGGGTACGCCATCTTGGCGTAGCTTCTCCGAGCTCCTCAACCTTCGCTTTGGGCCGCCGATCCGCTCCAACCCCCTTGGTGAGCTAATGGCGTGCAAGCGGATGAGCTCGGTAGCAGAGTACCAGAACCGCTTCGAGGCGCTGCTTCCTCGCGTCGGCACGCTCATGGAGGTGCAGCTCGTACAAGCGTTCAAGGCAGGACTGCAGTCGTCATTCAGCCTCAACGTGGAAGTCCACAACCCGCAGTCCGTCGTCATCGCCATGAGCCTCACGCGCAAGCTGGAGCTGCATGAGCAGTACTACCCCGCCGCTGTTCCAGCTCCGCCTGCGCCACAGCAGGCCACGCATGGCCTCTTGTCAGGGCCACCAACACAGTTGGCCCTGCCAGCCCCCCCACCCCGTGTAGCCGTCCCTTCTCTCACCGTCGAGGGTCGCTAGGTGAAGCGACTGTCCCAATCAGAGATGGAGGAGCGACGCCGCTTGGGCCTCTGTTTCAACTGCAACAAGAAGTTTGGCAGGGGTCACAACCGCATCTGCCAACACATCTTCCTCCTCGATCTGGCCGAGGCCGATGGCGACGACGATCCTGAGCAGACCGACGCTGCGGTTGCTAGCCCGCTCATCTCACTACTCGCCATGGTAGGCGTCCGCTCCAATGAGACCATGCAGGTCCACATCCAGCTGGGCGGGGCTTCCTTACTAGCCCTGCTTGACTCGGGCTCCACCCACAACTTCGTCTCCGAGGAAGCAGCGGCACGCACCTCCCTCAAGCTCTGACCCCGCGGCAACATGAAGGTCACGGTGGCGAATGGGGAATGGGTGCCGTGCCCCGGAGTCTACCGTGTCGTTTCCTTCTCCCTCGCCGGTGAACCATTCTCCACCGACTTCTTCGCACTACCTCTGGCCGGTTACGACGTCATCCTCGGCACCGAGTGGCTGGCCTCCCTTGGCCCGATCCTCTAGGATTTCAGCGCACTCACCATGTCCTTCTGGCAACGAGATCACAACGTGTGCTGGACAAGCATCACCGGGGGCATAGGCCCCTCTCTACGGACGTCCAGCGTGGCTGATCTCTAGCCAGCCCTGCTGGACGATCGCCCCCGTCAGTGGCTGCGCTGGCTACCATGGGCGGGATACATCTACAACACCGCCTTTCAGTCCGCGCTCAAGACCACGCCATTCCACCTCGTCTACGTCCATGAGCCACCCTCCATCCGCTCCTATGAGCCGGGCGAAACCAGGGTGGCTGCGGTGGCCAAGACCATAACAGAACGCGATGATATGCTGGCTAATGCCTAGGTCTGGCTGGAGCAAGCTCAGGACGTCTACAAGTGGTTCTACAACAAGCATCACCACGACGTTCACTACAGCGTGGGTGATTGGGTCTGGCTTCGTCTCCGCCATCGCGCCCCAGCCTCCCTCCACGGCGTCACCAAAGGGAAGCTGCGGCCCCAGTATTATGGGCCGTACCGCATCTCTACCATCATCAACGACGTCGCCTACCGCCTCGAGTTCCCTCCCCGCGCCCGGCTGCACAATATCTTTCATGTCGGGCTCCTGAAGAAGTTCGTGGGCACTCCCCCGGCCATCCCCCCGGCTCTGCCTCCTATGCATCATGGCGCCACACAGCCAGTTCCAGAACGCGCCTCACGCACCAGGCTGGCCCGAGGCATCCGCCAAGTCCTGATACATTGGCAAGGCGAGCCCTCAGCCTCTGCTACCTAGGTGGACATTGACAACTTCACCAAGCGTTACCCAAGCTTCCAGCTCGAGGACGAGCTGCTCATCGAGGGAGGGGTAGATGTCATGTGGGGGCGCCAATATCAAAGGCGCTCCAAGGCTTGAGACGCAGCCGGCAGTCTCCAAGGGGGCACCAGCTGTAGTTAATGATAATTAGTAGTCTAGGGAAAGGATAGAATTAATGAGAGATTAAGGATGATTAATGGGGAGAGAACCAAGGAGCTTGTGGCTGGCGCCTAGGGGCTAGGCAGTCCTATATATATCCTGTAATCAGCTTATGAGAGGGCAATCAAGAAACAAGTTATCTCCTAATCTACCTCTGTTGCTCTTAATCTCATCCCCTTCATCTTAATCTCATCCCCTTCAACATAGAGCGTCCAGGGGATAAACCCCACGCCATTACCAACCCAAGCTACGAGCTTCGTAGTCAAGGGCCTGCTACCTTGAGCACCGACGCCCTTGACATATGTCATCTTTTACAATTATTATATAGTTGCATAGACGATATGTTCAGTGAGGAAATTTATGCAGTCCAGTGTGTGTCTTTACTATCTACATATTTTTCCTGAAGTCAAATGCATTGACAAGAGTTTTAATTAGTACTGAAATATTTATCTACCTGCAATATTAAATATAATGATTCAAATGATAGTTCTCATGGGTTTAAATTATAGTGATTTGTCAATGCAGGTTTTCATGGGTGCAGAAACGTCAACATGCTTTCTTCTTTCCAGGTAAGCGCTGACAATATATTTTGTTATAAAACTGGCTAAGAAATAAGATTTTTGAAATTGCATTTATAAAGTAGGTGCAAAAATGAGTTCTCAAGGGCCATATTTTTCCATGAAACTACTACACAAAAAATATTGTTTTATACAACAATTTTGAGTAACTAGACTACCCTTCCACAAATTTTTCGAAAAGGTAGTCATATCCTACTGCTACAAGTCGTTGGTTTTGCCAGGATTCGGCAGGCAGAGGGTACCAACAGGCCAGGCCAACTTTGTCCATTAGACTGTGGCAAACTATATTTTTAATCACGTGGTCATCACAACATCGAGCAGACCAAAATCACTGTTTGGAAACATTTTATTTAAAAGATTTCTATGTTACCCGTTCACTTGAACTAGAGGTGTACAGCATGAAAAAGATTCTTATTGACAAACGTAACTTAATATGCAGGTGACCAAATGTTGTTCTTCCTTATGGACCTCATAATGTTCATCGCACTAATTTGGACATTCAAGCCATTTCTATCCTTGCCGGAGCAACTCTCTTCAAGTTAATTAGCCAATCCAGTCCTGACTTTTCAAAGAGGCCTGGGACAAAACAAAGTTGGAGAACCAATGTTTGAATGCTAAGCTTATCTCAATTGCAAAAGACAATAATGTCCTGCAGAGAAAAAAAGTTGCAAAGCAATCTTCATTACACATTGGTCTTGTGTCATTTTTCATTTCCAGATAAGTACTCTGCAGATATATTTCCACGAAGAAAAAAATATGTATATAGTATGAGCAGTTACTGATCTGGGTAGAGAATGGACGAGTAGAAAGATATCATTTGAGCTGGAATACATGAATCAGTGAGAGTACATGGCTGGAATCATTATGGGCACCGGACCAAGTTTCTGTAGCACCAACACCAAGTAAGATCCAAACTATAAAGTATTGGTGGCTGAAAAGTATAAAGTATTGGTGGCTGAACTTCTGCTATAGCATTATATAAGCTACAGAGAGTTGAGCAAAGGGCTGTAGCTTCTTTTGAACCCAGTTTAATCACCGAGACTGAATTCCATCACTTGCCTGTATCTGTTAGCTTGATGTTTCAACCACTGTTGAGCTCTTAGAAGATACTATTTGTTACCAATTCGTCAAGATTAGGGACCGCACACTGAGAATAAACTAAAATAAAAAAATGGATAAACTACTACAAAACCATCAAACTACTGCCACTAGTTCAGAAATATTTTTTACGGATGCCTCTTATTTCTTTCAAGGATGGTTTACTTAGCAAACCATTTGTAACTATCCCAAGGAGCTCTGTAGCTTATATTCTGCCCCTAGAAATATATTTCTAGGGGCGGTTTATTAAGTAAACCATCACTAAGAATATATCTATTTTCAGGCATGGTTGGTTATGTCAATCACCCCTAAAAATCAATTTTCAAAGGCATGGTTGTGAGCACAAATAAATTCATAACTTTTTCAAATGAAGTCGGATGAAGACAAAATTTATATCAAAATTATAGGGCTCGACGAGATCTAAAACTTTGTAGTTGATGAAATTTTTATCCAAGATCGTTTAGGAGCCAAGATATATATATTAAGTTTCGGATTTCAAATTTTAAAATTTTGAATTTTTCAAATGTCCTTGAATGCAAAAATATCATATATCAAGGTTGTAGTGCTCGACGAGACCTTAAACTTTGTAGTTGAAAATTTTCTCATTTAAAATTGTTTACGAGTGAAAATATTAATTATAAGATTAGTACATATTAGTACAAATAGATAACATCATATGATTAGTAACAAGTGATGGTGGATGGAGATAGAATGCGCGAGGTGATAGGTTGTAGGTTTGAATCCCGGTGTCTGCACAAAATCTTGCAAGCTATTATTAGTCCTTTGGGCTTCCGGACACATCAAAAATATTTTGTATTATTTTAATAGAATTCTAAATTACTTTTAAAAGTTCTGAAAAAATATTTTTAGGGAAACCCTAGAAATCGAATTTAAAGGGTGGCTTTCTTAACAGAACCATCCCCAAAAATCAATTTCTAGCATTGGTTTTAAAACCGCCCCAGAAAATCACTTCTTTTACAATTGATGGCATAGTAGTGGTTTTTTAAACCGACCCTAAAGATCATTTTTGGCCGTTAGCAAAAAATCATTTATGTACTAGCGTGCAAGTTCCACATCCCCTAACACTGCTGGTTTTGCCAACCAGTTGCTTAATTGGTAGTGCTACCACTTCCAGCTCATCACTATGACAATTGACACCCATTACTCCAGGGAAGAAAGCTAATACTATCACTATTATAGAAAGAGCTTTTTATGTGTATGGCCCTCAAAAAAATGCATCTTTCTTGCATGGCCTTATTTTTTCTGAACTTATCTGTATGACCCCAAAATGAAATTTCCTTCCTTCTATGGCCTTCCGTCCGATTTTGACACTTGACGGTGTTAAGTCCAGGATAAAATGATCATTATACCCCCGACGAAAAAAATAAAATGCAAAGTTTTGTTTGTCTGTCGTACATTTGGAGTAATATTACACAAATAAGTTCATATATAACAGTATATAATAAGACACATAATCAAGTACACAAATACATTGCGATAAAGTGAGCTTATCAAATGCATAAAAAATTGCACAAATGCATTGCAATTAACCATAGGTTGACACATAAATTGTTCACAAATCCATCGTAGTTTCAATCTTACATAAATAAGGTCACACAAAAGTGCGATTTCAAATATACATTGGTCTTACAACGAGCGAATTTAATATGCATATCACATATCAAAGGCAAAGCCTTCTTTTGCTTCGCGTCCTCATGGCTGCCAGTAAGTCCAGTCTTGCTTCTTGCTTCTTGTTTCAGTCTCACATAATCAGATATATTATTTTGGGGCCAATTTCACTCATCAATAAGGAACATACACCACCTGAATAGCTAAGGGAGTCAGGTACTTCCAAGAATAATGCTGTTTAGAACATTTATTATTAAAAAACAGGCATTACGCACCATCTGCATGACTGTTGACAGATAAACTACTCATACATGCATGTTGTCCTTGACTCCTTGTAAATTGTGAGCAGCCTTATACTCATTCCAAAAAGGATTGGATAATAAGAAAGGAAAATGGTGCAGACTTTGCCCAGTAGCAATAAGAGAAGACTGAACCAGCTACACTACTCGGTTCCATTTCTCAGGCTCGTATTCTCAGTAGAAGACTGAACCAGTTTCTAACTCAGCAGTAAAAGAAGACCGAAGTAGTTTCACCTTTCAACAGCTGCTAGACATTCCTCCTTTCTTGGGCAGATGATTTTTAGTTTAACTTCTGGTTCCATTTTGAGTTTAACTTCTGGGCAGATGATTTTCATGCTTGTATGTAAATCTAGAACACAGAAAAAAAATCCGACCAAAATGCTTAGTGTAGGTGTGCTTTTATCATGACTAACAATGTGTTCTTTGAATCTGCGCATAAGGCTTTACATGGCACTTTATTTAGTAATCGATATTAAATCCATTGACAAACCAGTGCTCAAAGCAGATTGACTATAATTATGAATAGACCTAGTTCAAGAAATCATGGGCAGCAAAGTACTTCGGAGAGATCAAAAGCACAACAACATTAGCAGCAGGAAGATGAGAGCGGCAGGCTCACCTCAAGATACTTCTGGATCAGGTGAAGACGGGGAGTCCGCCTACTACCGAGCCGCGCTAGGCACTGAAGGTGGTGGCCGCACCGGGCTATCCGCCAGAGGGACCGCTTGGTGCCGTGTCGCCCACCAGCCGGGGCCACACATGCTCCACCAACCGAGCGGCGGTGCCTCCCCCACGTCGACCAAGGCTAGGAGTGGGGCCAGTACGAGGTGGATCCGACCGATCCGAGGCCGGGGATCCCGGCGGTGAGGGCGCCCTGGCCTGCTGCGACGGCGGTGGCGCCCTCCCCCATCATTTTTTTCCACTCGGTCTCTGTCTCGGTCGAATGCGGGCACACGGCGGTATTGGCAGAAAGAGCAGAAGGGTAATTTAGACCTTTCGCATATCAACCAGTGGCCAAACTAACATAATACCCTAACAGACTTGACAGAAGGCCATACAAGGAAGAAAATGTCCTCTTGGGGCCATACAAGTAAGTTTAAAATAAAAAAGGTCATACAAGGAAGATGCATTTTTTTCTAGGGCCATATAGGTAAAAAGCAATGATCTTCAAAAGTGCATCTATGGTGATAGTCAAAAACGTGTAATTTCTAATAGAGATGGGGATAATAAAAATGTGTCTCTGATGAGCCACATCAGAGATGCATAAATGTGTCTCTGATGACTCACATCAAAGACGTGGGCCTTCTATATGTGCGTCTATGGTTACTCACATTAGAGACGCGCAAATCTATGTCAGACCCTTACGCACAGATGTGCGACATGTCTGTCTATGATGAGTCAAGACCCATATGTTATTGGGGAATATGCAATAGTGCATCCTCCCATCATCGCATGAGCTTCGATTTGCCTTCGGAGCCTCAACCGGGGAAGAAGGGTTGTGTGGGGTGGGGGAAAAGGGAGGAGTTGGTGGAGCTGGAGGCGCTGTTGACTGCGGAGATGGCTGGGGCAGTTGCTGCTGGCATTGGGGTGACTTCCGGCAGGCTAGGGTGGAAGGGGGGGAGCAGACACCATCATTTCAACTACCGCAAGGTAAAATGCATCAATATTTTTACATTATTAAATTAGTTTCATTAAATGCCCGTTGAATCTATTTTCGTTGTGTGTTTACTTGAACTTTGTAGATGTTAATATATTTTGTAGAAAACATGGTTAAAGCTAGAAAAGATTGAATCAGGATAAATTTGAAGTACTATAATTTGGAACAGAGAAAACGGTAGGTTAACTCTGTGTGCGGCTCCCATAGCTGGCTAAGGATATGACTTTATCAGCATCTCCAGCTGGAGAGGATCGTGTACCATGCCACGACTTGATTCCGGATACGAAAATACCTACTACATAGAGAGATTCGACAACATCAAATAGAATCAATACTTCCAAATTATGCTTCAATTTTTTTCTCAATTCAAACTTCTCTATTTTATCAAAATTTCTAGAAAAAGTATATTAACATGCTAATATAAATATACTTTCAAATATATTCTATGGATATATTCTAAGAAACTAATTTGACGTTGTAGATTGTAGTGCATTTTTCTATGATTAATCTCAGTTAAAGCTAGAAAAGTTTGATTAAGGATAGAGCCAAAGTAAAATAAAGTTTGGACCGTGAAGAGTAGGTAGGTACATCCTCTGTCCCTGAATAAATCAAGTGTCTTAAGTCTGACTGTTTTATGTTGGACCAAATTTATAGAAACAAGTATAAATATTTGTGACACCAAATGAGCATATTATGAAAGTATAGTTTATAGTGTATCTAAATTATACTAGTTTGGTGTCATAAATCTTGGCACTATTTTCTATAACTTTGGACAAACATGAATAGTTTGACTAGGAATTGATTTATTTAGGAAGGAGGAGTATATACATAGCTATATAGCTATAAAAATAAGAGCTATTGCTCTGTGGTGCCCAATTTTTTAAGATTTTGAAAGCATATATATTGATTGTTGTGATATACTAGTAATAATGTGCATCTTGGTATGTAGGTCACAACCACAACAAACCCTGCACTCTTCTGGGTTGGAAATTACTTTTCAAGGATGAAATTGGATTGGTTTGAACCAAGGCCAAGCAGAGCATAGAAGCCCCCATCCCCCAAGACTTTAATTTGGAAGGAGAATCTCCCCTAGTTCTTTCTGTTTTTTCCCTTTGAGCTTTGCAAGCTCCTTTCTGGACTTCTCATGCACCTTTAATTTTTTATGTTATCAATTATAATAAAAAGAAAAAGAATAGGTGGGGAATTTCCCCACTGATTATTCAAAAAAGTTACTGCACCATACAATCCACGCGCTATAAAAATATGTTGCGATATTTGTCACATCCGGTCTAGTTTGGAATTTGGCCCATGGTGACCCATGTGCATGTTAATGAGATATTGTTGAGGGTTTCGGTCCCACCTTGGTTGTTGAAGGTGGATTAGACCAATATATAAGGCTTCTAGAGTCCATTTCACCATCCCCGGGTTAATTATTTTACGCGAAGTGAGGAGAAAAGCGTAAGTGGGATGGTGGTAGGTGTGTTTCACTTAGCATGTAGAGTGGATCTGAGTCGTCTGCACTCTGGGGCGTTACAAATGGTATCAGAGCTGACATTCGCAGCCACGGACGCGTGCGGATCAGGCGCGCGGACATGGGGCTCATTGTGTGTGTAGGCCCTACGGGGTGCATGGTATGGTACATGTGCAGACACTGGATGCACAATTATCTGTGCTAAGAGGGAATGTTCCTGGTCATTATTTGCCCAATTGTGGTGTGTTGGGCCGACGAGGATATCGGGCCCTTTGAGGGGTTTATGTCATCACATCCGGCCCAGTTTGAAATTTGGCCCATGGTGGCCTATGTGCATATTAATGAGATATTATGAAAGGTTTAGTTCCACCTTGGCTGTTAAAGGTGGATTAGACCAACATATAAGGCTTTTAGAGTCCATTCCACCATCCCTGGGATAATCCTTTTATATGAAGCGAGGATGAAAGCGTAAGTGGGATGATGGTAGGTGTGTTTCACTCAGCGTGTAGAGTGGATCTAAGCCATCTGCACTCTGTGGCGTTATAGTATTCTATCGTGGCCATTTTTTAGAGAACTAGAAGCATACCCCACGTGTTGCCACAAAAAATGTTGATGGTATGGAATAAATTTACTTATACAAAGGGATAAATAATTATAAATTAATGTTAGTGGATGATGTAGCACACTAGTGTGGAGAACTAAATGCATATTAGTGGATGATGTGTCTTGTTGACATAAAGATCAGAATTGCAAATGCTAGTTGACTATAAATGCTTCTTATAACACACTGGTGAGGTGGATAACCGATATAGATATAGATATAGATATAGATATACTCCATCTATCCCAAATTATAAGTCGTTCTAATTTTCTTGGAGAGTCATAACTTCTCAAGTTTGACCAGAATTACAAATATTTATTACATCAAATAGGTATATTATGAAAATATAATTAAAATGAAGAATCTAATAAAACTTATTTGGTATCATAAATGTTATTATTTATTATATAAATTTGGTTAAACTTGAGATGTTTTGACTCTCCAAGAAAAACGAAATGACTTATAGTTTGGGATGAAGGGGGTAGGCATGAGTATATATAGATGAGACCTCTTCACATGCATGTTGCTTCTTGTTGGTGCGAATTTGCCGTCACAACTAAGATACTACACCGCCAGCACCACCACCGGCTATAAATACATGGATACGATGCTCCATCTACATTCCAGGACAAGAGCAAGGTTGGAAGGAGATCTAGTTAGGTCCCACACACACACCCACACACAAAGAGGCCGAATATGATCCCATACGGCACGATGCAGGAGACGGAGGTGATGCTGGGGCGCACCATGACATGGGCAGAAGCCGCATGGTTCCGCTACTCAGCGTTGATGCCAGACACGTGGCTCCTGTGTCACAACACCCTAGTCTTCGCCACTACCACATATCTTAACATCACTGTTGATTCAAAAACTCTCTTCACTATCGAATTTTGAACCGCCAGTGTCATACCGACAGTGATGTGGGATTGACATCACTACCGATTCTTATAAACCGACAGTGATGTGGTTTTCAGGAAATCCAAAAAACAGGCTAAAAATAGAAAATATTTTTTTTAATTCTAGGAAAGGCCCCACTAGACAGCCACACAGTCGTGTGTTGCAAGTTACAAGCCACGCGTTTTTTGGCGTGAAAAACGCACGCTAACATCACTGTTGGTTCAAAAACTCCCTTCACTGTCGAATTTTAAACCGCCAGTGTCATACCGACAGTGATATGGGATTGACATCACTACCGATTCTTATGAACCGACAGTGATGTGGTTTTCAAGAAATCCAAAAAACAGGCTAAAAATAGAAAATATTTTTTTAATTCTAGGAAAGGCCCCACTAGACAGCCACACAGTCGTGTGTTGCAAGTTACAAGCCACGCGTGTTTTGGCATGAAAAACGCACATTTTGCGGCCATCGATGCTCGAACCCCTGACCTCTTGCTTCGCATCTTCAACCCCTAACCACTCCACCTGCAAGCGGTTTGTGTCCAAATGAGATTTTTGTCCTATCTATTTTATGTTAATCTAATTTTGAAATGAGTATTTGGGACCATAAACGAATTTAAATGAAAAAGTTGGCAACTACAAAGTATTATAACTTTTCAAGATCTACAACTTTCATTTTGGTAGTTTCTCCATCTGAGGTCGTTTACAAAATTTGAATTTTAAATTTGAGAAATTTAAATGTAGTTTTTCACGATAAGATGATTTCAAATTAAAAAGTTGTCAACTACAAAGTTTCATAACTTTTTGAGATCTACAACTTTCGTTTTTGTTGTTTGTCCATCCAAGGTCGTTTAAAAAATTCAAATTTTAAATTTTTGGAAATTCAAACGTAGTTTTCCTTATAAGATGAATTTAAATAAAAAAGTTGTCGACTACAAAGTTTCATAACTTTTTGGGATCTATAACTTTTATTTTGGTAGTTTCTCCATCCGAGGTCGTTTACAAAATTTGAATTTCATATTTTAGAAATTGAAATGTAGTTTTTCTTGAAAAGATGATTTCAAATCAAAAAGTTGTCAGGTACAGAGTTTCATAACTTTCCGAGATCTATAACTTTTATTTTGGTCATTTGATCATTTATTCATCCTACATAGTGGTAGTAACATTGTTCACAAATGTTCTATGTTTATGACTTTTTCAGTTGAAATCATTTAGGGTTCCAAAATGATATTTGTAGTTGCCATTTTTTAAATTCAAAATTCAAATAGATAAAACATAGTCACATGAAAAGATGGATAAAATAATAGCTGTAAGAACACAATAAATTGATAGACCATGATTTTAGAATTTTTTAGGAAAAATCATCAAATTTGAAGTTAGTACGAGGGAGAAAGACTAGTTACAAATTTTAGCCAGAGATTAAAAAGAGAAATTAGAGTTCTTCAACAATTTCAAAATTTAATTTCAAATAGCATTTTGAAGTAGTAAATGATTTCAAATGAAAAAGTTATCAACTACAAAGTTGCATAACTTTTCGAGATCTACAACTTTTGTTTTGGGCGTTTCTCTATCCGAGTTCGTTTGAAAATTTTAAATTTTAAATTTTAGAAATTAAATATAATTTTCATTAGATAGATGATTTCACATGAAAATATTTGGACATCCAAATGATCTTAAATTAAAAAAGTTTAAGCTAAAAAGTTGTAGATCTCATCGAGTACTACAACTTTGATATAAAGTTCGTCCTCATCGGACATTATATGAGAAACTTATGAAGTTTTCTTGCAGTATATCATTGTCGGTTGAAGTCACAAACCGACAGTGATAGTATCAGTGTCGGTTTTTAGCAAAAACCAGTAGTGATGACTAAATATCACCGCCGGTTCTTAACTAAAACCGATAGTGATATGAACCGACAGTGAAGACTCGAATATCAGTGTCGGTTGGTCCTCATTGTCGGTTTTAGCCAAAAATCGGTAATGATGGGCTATCACTATTGGTTTCTTAAAATCCAGCAGTGATAAGACCGACAGTGATATCCAATTCTATAATAGTGCGCCATCGTGTTCTTGATCGTGCCACTGCCTCTCTTTCTTCTTGAGCAGTTGGCACCTGTGGTAGCCTTGCGATACAAGCTGCAGCCTCATGTGCAGGCCCCATCACCAACCGCCCACCTCCGCATCATCATCAGGGACAGTGTGCGTAGCATGCTCCTCGTCCACGCCCCCCATCAACCCATCTACCTCATTGGATTTAAGGTATGTATACATTTTATTATATTTACTCTTGCATTGCATTATTGGAAGTATAATTTGTTATTGACTTTTGCTATTTATTTGTTGACAGATTTTTTTTGTACTAAATCTATCAAATTTTCATATGCAGCCTGTTTGCTTGGTCGTATTTGGCTTATAAGCCATGGCTTATCAGCCAACGAACAATATTTTTTTCACCCCAAATCAGCCAAAAGTACTTTCAGCTATGGCTTATAAGCCAAACCAGCCGAAATGAACAGGGCGATGTTCGATTGTGCTTTATAATTTGTGCTACAACTCTCTACTGGGAGATTTGACAACATAAAATGTAACACCCTAAAATTTGCATTCTTTTAAAATAGTAAATTTGATATATTTATGTAAATATGTGTGCATTAAAATATAGAAAAATAATAATTTTGTGAAATTAAAATCAATCATAAGGATAGATACATGTTGATGCACTCACGTTGCAGCATTTTATTTAATATGTTGAGTAATTTTGATTTAAACTCAAAATGATTCAAAAATCATTTGGAAATGAAATTGGAAATTTGATTTGGAAAAAGAAAAGGAAATTCATTTTCTCTCTCCTCCCTTTTTCAGTTTCGGCCTGCTGGCCATTTCCTTCCCCGCTGGCCCACTTGGCTGCTGGCCCTTCTTTTCCTCCACGCCAGCCCAGCCCCGCCGGCCCAGCACCGTACGCCCGCAAGGCGCCGGCCCAACACCGCACGCCAGCAAGGTGCTGGCCCAGCTCGGGTGGAACCGCACGCCCAACTGTTGCCGCGCCCTCCCCGTGCCTCAGTCGCTAACCGCCTGGGCCCACACGTCAGCGCCTTCCCCAACCTCTCGCGTCCCGCGCCAGTCAAGCTGCAACCGCCCGCACCCACTCGCGTCGTCGTGGGAGCGTCTCCCCAGCGCCCGGCCTCTATAAAATGGAGCCGAGACCTGTCGCCGCCCTCCCTGCTGTCTCCCCCGCTCCGTTTTCGCGTTCGCCCGTGCACGAGGAAGCCGCAACCACCGCAGCAGCGCCGTGATCCACCGAGCTCAGAACCGCCGCACGGCGGCCGTCCCCGAGCCACCTCCGTCCTCGTTTTCAACCGCGGTGAGACCCCTTGCACCCCTCCTTCTCTCCATGCCTTCAATTTCTAGTTTTATGGCCTCTAGGGCCCAATCCGTGAGCGTCGTCGACCTTCCCGCCGCTGGCCATGGAGACCACCCCGCCAGCCGTGTCCTCCGGCCGCAATCTCGGCCTAGGCGAGGTCGCGTGCACCCCCTCTCTTCCCCGGTGCCTTCAATTCGTCGAACCGTGGCCTATAGGCCGTGATCCACGTGCGTCGGCGAGTTCCTCGCCGCTGGCCATGGAGCCCCGCGCACGGCCGCCACTGTTCCGGCCGCTGCCTCCTTCTCTCTTCCCCTTAGTTCTGATCTGAGCCATCCATCACTTGATCAACAGTCACCGAAGGCCGATACCCCTTCGAAGGTCATTTTGCTAAAGAGACCCCCATGTTTCGCCTAATTGAACCCGCAGTCCTCGGCCGGTTTAATTAATCCAAAATTGATTTTATTTTAATTCAGAAATAGTTCATTCTATTTATAGAAATGCCACTGCATTGTTTTATTATAAAATCGTCGTTTTAGCTCCGAATCGACCCGTTCAAATTGCGTTAGTTTCGTAATTGCATAATCTACGTGTTAGTACCACTGTTAACCATGTTTGCGACTTTTAAATTTTATGGTTAGGTTTAATTAAATAAATTGCTATAGGAAACCCCGTTTAATTCATAACTTTCGTGTTTTAGCTCTGATTTTCGTGAACTTCGTGTTGACGTGATCGTAGCGAGACATAGATTCTTTTCATAAACCTTTTATCTTGTTTTCTGTACTACTAGTGTACTGTTCTAACTGTAGAATTGTTTGCTTTGCATGAATGTTTTTGAAATGTGGTATGTTGCCGTGTTGGTCGTGTTCAGACGGTGAGGAGAACGTTGGAGAGCAAGAGTTCTTTGACGACCAGCAGGAGTTTGTTAACCAAGGCAAGTATAGCATGGGATCTACCTTGACATCCTATTCACTATTTATTAATTACTCATTTGCATGTGTCTAACTTTGATAACCCTAAGGACATCCTAGTGGTTGATTATCATGTTCCCTTGTCACCTACCGGTTATATGCATATGAGTAGTTTGCTAGCGCTCAATGTAACTATACATGATCCAAATAATGAATAATGGTTCTATGGAATAAAAAGGTAAAATTTGTTTTTAAACAACTGAATTATAGGGTGAAGGAGCAAATGACTTTCGATCATGATGCTCTCGGCCCTCCATAAGGACTTATCTATCGGAAAAAGCTGGGACTGACAGTGTAACCGTGAGGGTCACATGTGATGAGGACATGACACCCATGCATATGGACATTTTTGGCACATGGTATGGAGGGATACGAGGCCAGCAAGGGTGTACAAGTCAAGAAGGAGGTCCGAGGCTAATTCGGTTCGAGTCCCCGAGGTGGAGGTCCAAAGCAACTTAAGTTCGAGTCTGCCTCGGCCTCCAGGACCAGTCTGCCTTAAACTGGTCACCCAGGACGCATCCGGACTCCGTTTTCGACGATCCACATATGGTTCGAAAGCTAATTTGATAAGGAAGCCAATCCAAATGGTTTCACATCAAAAGACCTTCGGAATCAACATGAATCGTCGAAACAAGTCTACGTCTAGAATCTGCTAGGGTGCTGCGACACCGTCTTTTGGTCTGTTGGATGTGTATCGTGTTTGGGCCCATTAGGGGGCGTGTTCAGGGGGGTGACGCCCAAGACTCTATAAATAGCAGCCGTCGCTCTCCTTAGGGTTTGTGTTTTATTTAGTTCTTGATTTCCTCATGAAACAGACGTCGTTTTGCTGCAACTGTCGCCGCCAAGACCGCTTGCTATGAACCAAGGCCCCAGTTCTTGATCTTGTTCGCCTGTGGCGATTAGTCCTTTCAAATAAAGACTTGAACTCTTTCTCATTATCATAAGCCTCATATTTATTTGCAATTTCAGATTGCATTTATCACGTTCTTGCTTGTGTTCTCGATTTGCTTGCAAGAAAGCCTTCTCGGCGAGGTCAATCGCGTTCGCGTGGTTGATAACCAACGGAGCAGTGGTGTAACGGTTGCGGGGGTCCGAATCAGTCTTGGTTCGAAGCCTAGATCGTGAACGTCGAGTCTCCACCAATCGATGCTATCATACCTTTCGGAAGATCGGGCCTAGTCTACATCAACATGGCTCTGACTTTAGCTCAGTAATAGGACCTTTTCTAGCTTGTTAGAGGTTACCTTTATGGCGCAAAAAGGGCTTGCCACATTGGGTATAGGACTGCCCCTGTTCTTATGTATATAGCCGCGAAGGATTTGTGCCATAGGAAATGGGTGTTCCTACATCTGCCTACCGAGAAAACCTAGCGGCCCTAACTTATTAGAGAAACCTATGAAATGGCTTCATAGTGTACCCCGCCCACTCACCTTGGTAGTGTTATGGGAGTAATTAACCTGGGCATGTGGGAAACACGACTCACGGTGAATGTGCACAACCTCTGGAGAGAGTTACAAACTGTTATAATAGCCGTGCTCACGGTCACGAGCGGCCCGAAAAACTCATAGAATAACTGGGTTATTTATTGCTGTTCATTTATGATGTCCTATGATGATAATATGATACAATTGATCATGATATCTGATCATGTGGGTTTAATTGGGGCTTAAGCATAACTTGATAATAGTTGAAGATAAAATCTTGAGCTACTAAAAGTGCTAACCGCAGTAAACCAGAGTTATCTTTTTTTAGCTTTCATAACCCCATGTTATCTTGTTAAGTACGGGAAGTACTTATGCTTGTTTACTTTCTATATTTGGATAAAAATCCCGGATGGGTAACAGATGTCAATGAGTATGAGGAGTTTTCAGAGGACTTTTAGGCTTGTGGTCAACCAGTTGACCGTCCCTGTGTTGGAGCTTCCACAAGAGAGCTATCTTTTTATTTTTCGCTGTGTTCTGTAAGACTATATTATGGTATTAATCGTGATATAAGATACACCGTGATGATATTTTTGTAATTTGTCAACTTATGTGTGTGACTGATCCCTGGGCACATATGGGTTTAGTGCATTCAATTTTATCCTTAAAATTGGGTGTGACATAAAATCTGTCGACCGATAATTAGACACTCTCATTTCATATAATTAGATTGCCATTTTGTCACCGTATCGTGTATAATTAATTAATCAAAGAAATAATAGAAAAGAAATGACAAATAATATCCTGGACAAAACTAATTTACTGGTTTATGTAATACTCTTGTTAAGAAAAAACTAGTTTGCAATTATTGTCATTGAAATGGATCAGAGATCGACCAACATATATAGTAGAACTAACCTTAAGTTAGTTAATGGGGTTCAGCTGTGAGTCGTGAGAAAGATGTTGTAAGTTATGAAAAAGCAATTGTAAGCTATATGCTGTTGTGAAAAAGTTGTAAGCTATTTAGTTAAAACAACTATGAAACTTACGTTCTATCTTTTATCTCCTTTGAAACAGCCGTAAAACACCTTTCTATTTCTACATATTTAGAAAAGCTGTAAGTTAAAAGCCAAAAGCAGAGTCCTCAAGGTGCTTTAAAAATTAGGCAAAAGCATATATGCATCTGAAAAGACAGCTTTAAGTTCAACCCGGTTTAGTTAGCGTTCTGTTTCTTGGCGCAAAAGCACTTATTACCAGAAGCTAACCCAAATACAGCCTAATAAGTCAATTAAACTCTACGTTCGAAGTACAAGAAGCAGGAAACATGTTCTTTCTCTTTTCTAAAACACCAAGTGAACCTTGGCTGGAGGCGACCACAGGAATCCTGCTCGAACAGCATGCACCTCTGCGTATTGTAAATTGTAAAACTCCTATGGGGAGCCTTTATCTTATCGAACAAAAAAAGTGGCCTTCTTTCTAACACGTTATCACCATGAGATTATTGTTGTTAACCACATGAGAACCATTATAATTGAAAGGTTTGAAGGATTATCCAATCTGAAGATGGTATGTGTTGAACATTTTCATAATTTAGTTTATTATATACCCCCTTCAATAAAAATTACTTACATTTTGACTTAGCATCCTCTTCGATTGACCATATTTTTTTCTAAATATATTCTTCAAATATAAGAGATTTAGCAAATATCTTATATAATTTGGGACATATGTGGCCCCATTTTGTAGGGTTTTCGAAGCTGCTCGCCACGCAGCTATGTGGCTCCGCCTACCAAACGAGGTTGAGGGATTTTGCTCCGCGCTGCTCCGGCCGTGATTTGCACACTCTGGAGCCAGGAGAGTCCACGGGAGCCAAAAAATAGTTATCTTCCACCGGTTCGTTGTCTAGGCTCGTAGGGCTAAATGCCTAAGCTTCATGCAAGTGAGGTGCGGAGTGCACAGAGATACCGTGGTAGAGGTAGATGGAGGTGTTGGGCCGAATAGAGATAGGGACGGAGCCACCAGCGCGAAGGCGGGCAAGGCACTGCTCTGGGTGAGTGGGGCGCAAGGGATGGGGCACAATCGTCGAGCTCGAGGGGGTAGGGCGGAGTCATAGGAAGCAGGAGGCGGGGCAAGCAACTTTAAAGAGGTGGTGTGAGTCAAGGAAGAGAAAGGGGAAGAAAAGAAAAACTATGAGAGGAGGAAAACATTGAAAGAATAAAAGAATACATAAGGATATTATGAACATTTCACTCTTTTTATGTACCATAGGGCAGTTTTACCAAACATTTCTTTGCGTCTGATAAGCCGGCTGATGTTGTTTTGTTGTGAGAGAAAAATACTGTACCATGGCTGATAAGCCGAGCTGATAAGTTCAAACGAATAGGGCGTTCATCAAAACATTTTCAACTCCACTGGTAGAGATTCTCATGGAGTTGAAGTAAAACAGAGTTATACCAAACAAGGCTAACTAACATGTATGTTTCGAAACTAAATAATGTAATAGTTATATAATGTTTGTGATTTTAAGATTTGACTAAATCTTATCCAAACTGACTTAAGTTCTTATGCTAGGATACTACTATGAGAAACATTTATAGACGCGGCTCAAACATATTTGTAAATCTAGAAGGCAGCTATTGAACCGTCTCTAGAGTGGAACCAAAATCCAACTGCCCCTCCAGAGTCTAAACACCGTTTTACGAAATTTGTATATCTGACAAAAATAAATTGCAATTATTTTTGAAAACATCTCACATAGGCCCAATAGGGCCCAATTTCCATTAAGCCCACTTCTCACCATATAACGCAGGAAAAACCTCAAGAACCCTAGGTAACAACATTTCACTAGGCAAAATGCAGGCCTCCTCACTCCGGCGAGCTCTCCATCCGCGGCGACCGGGAGCCGCCCAGCTCTTCCCCTTTCCCGTAGGCACCAGGCCCCGTGCCTTCTCCTCCGCGTCCTCCGCGGCAGCGCGCTCTCCCAAAGACGCTCGTAATGCGCCGCCGCCGATTATGCCGACGCGGCCGTGGGGGGAGGCGCTCGCGGCCGCGCAGCGCGCCTTCTGCCTGCCGCTCGCGGGACGCGTCCTCGCCGCCTCGGCGACCGGGAACGCGGCCGTGTCCCCCGTCGCGGTCCACGCCTCCCTCGCCCTGGCCGCCGTCGGCGCGCGCGGCGACACGCGGAGGCAGGTCCTCCAGGTGCTGGGCGGCGGCGGCGGGGGCAGGGGCGCCGCGGCTGACGCGGCCAACGTGGCGTCGCGCGTGGTCAAGCGGGTGCTCAAGGACCGGTCCACGTCCGGCGGGCCGCGGCTGGCCTTCGCAGGAGGAATATGGGCCGACACCTCGACGAGCCTATTGCCGGGGTTCGTGGAGGCCGCCCGTAGTGTGTACAGCTCCACGGCGAGGACGGCTGACTTCATGAACAAGGTGTGAAATATTGTGCCATTCCCGCTTGTACGACATGCTTATTAGGTGCTCGATGATATGCTTGTTCCAGGGGTCACTGTAGCAGAACATCTTAATTGTTGTTTAATGTTATTGCAGTTCCTCCCTAAGTTTCTTTTATAGATGGTATTTGACTGGACTGACCCCAGTAGTTTCAATTGGTCTAATGTTGTTTCTACTGCTGATGTCTGCTTGTGCACCCTTTTCTGTTCATCTCCTTGATCTGATAGAAATGTAATGTTCATTGGAGAGCTTGTGGTGACAAATATGCCCATTATCTACCTTTGTTGCTGTAAAAAATAATACTATGGTGTATCTTTAAAGAAATGCCACTTGAACTGTTCTATTTTTTTAGTAGCAATCTGCAACCATGTGATGTATATTGTTGTTTCTATGATTTTTCTTTTGAAATTCTTAACAATGAAATTCACATGATTTCTGTTTTATTGATTTTTAAAGCCCGAAGATGCTGCTAAGCAAATTAACATGTGGGTCAAAGAATCCACAAAAGGTACTGTTACCTCGCTCCTTCCGGATGGATTCATTGACCAGAATACAGGACTTGTTATTGGCAGTGCACTGTATTTTAGGGGAAGATGGCTTAATCGGACTGATATTAGGAGTACTGCAGTGCAAAAATTCTGCTGTCTGGATGGAACTTGTGTTGAGGTCCCTTTTGTAGAATATGATAGAACTCGACCTTTTTCAGTTCATGATGGATTTAAAGTGATTAAGCTTCCTTATCATCAAGGAAAGAATGAACGGAAGTTTTCCATGTACATCTTCCTACCTGATGCTCATGATGGCTTGTTTGAATTAACTAAGAAAATTTTTGCGGAACCATCATTCTTAGAACAACATTTGCCAACTGAGAAGCGACATGTGGATATCAGGGTTCCCAAGTTCACAGTATCGTTCCAGGTCGATATGAAGGAGTTTCTCAAAGAAATGGGCCTTGAATTACCCTTCCTCCATGATGCAGATTTCACTGATATGGTCAAGGAAGATGAACCCAGAAGTCCATTGTATCTATCTGATATACTTCATACAGCAATTTTGGAGGTTAATGATAAAGGGATTGAAGAAACTTCTGTTACAATGGGCATAGGAAAGCCCTCACCAGGAGAGCACTTTGTTGCCGACCACCCTTTCTTCTTTGTCATTAAAGAAGAGGTGTCTGGCTCAGTAATCTTCATGGGGCATATATTGGACCCTTCATCACAATCTTAACTTCAAGCTGTCCTTTTGTCTGCTATTACAGGTATGTTTTGTATGATCTCTAACTTTGCCAGTCTGGTTCAGTGAGATTTTAGTACTTAAGTAATTCATGTAGTGGTTCGTAGTTGTTTGCTTTGTTTTTAATAACATATAAGCAGATGGTTACTAAAATAAACTTTATATTATCTTGTGTGCGAAACCATGTAATGACAATGCATACATGCGGTCATTTATATCAATTTTTCTTTGCAGTAATCTCTATGTTCTTGTCCAATTTATAAAAGAACTTTCTTTAGTCAGAAGTGTTAGTTAATTCTTGTGGATTCCAACTATACCTTTTCTAAGTTTCAAAAAAACTATACCTTTTCTAGTTTATATATGTATATGCATTGATATTTTAGTATTTAGTTTAATATATTTGTATGTAGCTTGTCTCAACATTTTATGAATTCATTATCAGTCTTTGGTCATGCTATTTTTCATGGAATTGTTTCAGTTTCATGTTCATATAGTAGGTTGCTATTTCTTTACTTTTTTCTACTAGGAGCAAGCTGGTAAGCTTATTTACATAGAGGTTTTGATTTCATATACCTAGACGGGCGGGCCTGGTGCAAGCGGTAGAGTCTTACCGCCTGTGACTGGAAGGTCCTAGGTTCGAGTCGCGGTCTCCTCGCATTGCACAGGCGAGGGTAAGGCTTTCCACTGACACCCTTCCCCAGACCCCGCACATAGCGGGAGCTCTCTGCATTGGGTACCCCTTTTTTTTTATTTCATATACCCAACGTTCAACAAGGCACTCTTCCACGCTCGCTTGGGCATGCCTCTGTGCTGGGCAGTGGGTACCCTAGCCTAGGGGGTAGGCGGTACCCTAGGCGGTTCCAGCAGCCGAAGGCGCGCAGATCCACATAAGGCAGGGACACGCGGGGGCAACGTGGACATTGGGCGGCGGTGGGGGAGGAAGGGATGTTGGGCGGAGGTTGGCCGGTGGGGGAGGAGGAACGGCAGGCGGAGTTGACGGCGGGCGCATGCGGGTGGTGGCGGCGGCGTGCGGCTAGAGGACAAAGGAGACTGGGAGAGAGATACTGGGGACGAATGGGCAGTGCGAAGGAGGCAGGGACCGGGGCGGCAGGCAGCGCGGAGGCAGGAACTGTGAGTGGCGGGCAGTAGAGACGCGGACTGCGGCAGCAGGCAACGTGGCAGTTGTGAATCATGGCCGCACGGGAACTTTGGCGAATGGATAAGGTGGAAAGGGATGTTAGGGATAAGGTTTGCTGTTCAGACCTGAGCTTGGGCTGTTTTCAAGGGCCTTTCTATATAATTCTTGGCCCATTTGTCTCCTGTTTCTTGTTTTATTTTAGATATTTAGAGGTAAATATGCATGGGGATAAAACGCCTAGGCTCGCCTAAGCTCTGGGCAGAGGATCACCACCTAGAGAGCGCCTATCACCTTTTGTTACGTTGCATATACCATATGGAGATGAAAATAGGTTCCTTCAAATTTTAGAACAATGTCATCTCTGTTAATAAATTTAAATATGACGACATTTACTTCACAATTAACAGGTTAGATCGTCTTCAATGATAGGCTGCATGGTGTATTGCTAGCTTGGAACACCGGTGACCTGACATTCAACTAAAGGATAAGAATTTCTTTGCCACCAGCAAAGCGAGGAAAAGGTATTGCCACCTCACCACTTGAGATTATAGCTGTGCCCAGAAACACTAGGAATGGTAATGATTGGTATGCTCATTGTGGGCAGAGTAACCCTGCTGACCAAATAAGACAATAGTGTTAACAAATATTACAAAGACTTCTGGTGTGGAGATACCGTTGAAATGATGTGAAGCAAACAGAGGAAGAAACAAACAGCTCTTTTGTTCATGGCTTCATGCCCCTTGTGCGTGGTGTGCTAGGAAATGGTTGCTTATTCAGTTTTGTTTTTCATATTGCAACATTGTGCTGACAGTGTAACGAGGCATCATGATCAACCATTTCTTGCTGTTGGTGCTCCTTTTTTTTCCCCTCTCTGTTTTGCATGGCATTTCAATCTAATCCCAGATCGCTTGCGGCCCAATCCGTTGCGCTTGCCTCATCAAGGATAAAAAACGAATGGTCAGTCCGTGATTCGGCCATGGCCCATGGCCAGGGATTGGCATTATTCCTTTTCCCGAGGCTGCTCACTTCCGGGTTGCGGCCCAAGTCCCTTGGAATTATTTTCTATTTTTTTTAAAAGATAAGAAAAGCCTCATGCTTTTCTCGTGTGGAAGAGAATGGCAAAAGAATTGCATGCTTCTAGTGTGAAAATTGACTTAGCCTGTACAAGGGGCATAGCCTGAGGTGTGTGCACTTTGGAGATACAAAAAATGACTTAGCCTTATCATGAAAATTGCCAAAAAAAAAAAAAAAAAAAAAAAAAACTTGTTTGCATATCGCGTGAACATTGCCCAAAATTTTTTTTTTGGAACCTTGTCGTGACTAAGTGTGAGTTGGTTTTGTAAGCATAAGAGGTAAAATGTACCGTGAGTATGTGACATAATGTAAGGAGTAATGGAGGCAACACTTGATATCCTTAAAGAAAATCTATGGTTCGAGCACTCTAGTGGTCAGGTATATCACCAAAAATAGGATAGAAGATTCGATCGCTTGAGAGTAGGTACTAGTTCTTTCCTTTCAAATTTTTTGTTTTTTTTTTCTCATTACTGATCCAAATTTGGTTATGCCTTGTAAAATGTAATGGCCTATGTTTATCTGAGGTCTTAGTTCTTATTATGAGGTAACCGAAGTATCGTAGCATGACGATGTATACATGGTGAAATTTAAGTTATATATTCAGTTCGGTTTTCATATATTTGAGAACACAATCTAACTATAATATAGCTTTGTCGGTGAACCGAATCCTGCATGAATTCATGGATCCCTTTGCCAACGAGGGGGATGTCCACCCCGTGGCAAGACCAAGGTCCTTGACTTTGCCCGCGAGTCTCTTACACAGCGCGTGCGTAAGGAAGGTTACTAACGCACAGTCATCTTCCTCCTCTGTCTGCACCCTTCTATCTCCTCCCTCCGCTGCCTTGAGCACCGCCCGGGCCGGTGGCAGCACTTCCCCGCCTCTTCACTAATCCCAATCGGACACCTCGACTCCTCGCCTTCGCCCCTGACTCTGCCCAACTAGATGTCCTCTGCGCTCGCTCCTTGCTTGCCGCCGGCAACCCGTCACCACTCGGCCCCTAGGTCATCCCTCTAGAGCCGGATGATGTTGGATATTTCCACAATCTCAAACCCTAGGCCGTCTGCCCCGTCGTCGCCCACGGCTAGTTGCGAGGACGTCGTCATGCCGCTCCGCCACCTGCCCCGCACACCCGTCGCCCTCCGCTAACCAAGGGGCTTCACGAGGAAGTAGAGATGAAAATGGTACAGATATTTTCCGACCATATTCGAAACCGAATCCATTTAGAGGGGTTGAGATCTGTCCGTATCCGAGTCCGGATATCCAACATCCGATACCGTATCCGTATCCGAATACTCAAATCACATATTTATGATGTCGATATCCAATCGTATCCTATCCGACATAGTTGACACTATCCATATTCGAATCCGAATCCGGACAGAAATATGAAAACAAATATAATATCGGTGATATCCGTCCGTATCCGATCCGTTTTCATCCCTACGAGGAAGACGCCGTGCGTCGGTAACTGTACCGGCACACGCGCGTCCAATAGGAATTTGGCTTTGCCAGCGTGGTCGAGTTCATGAAGGAGAATGCGACAAGCTCTATATATTCTAGGTGGTGGTGGCGCTCGCTACGCGCACATCACCATAACGGCAGCTAGGCGAGGCATAGGCATCCGCGGCAAAAGAGATCAGCATTCTTTCAGCTTCAGGCTCTGGGAGAGGGGAAAATAAATAAATTAGTAAATTGCCCTCTTCCTTCTCTTTTTTTTTTCTTTCGAAAAACCCTCTTCCTTCTCAATCAAGAGACCTTGGAAGAAGATTTTTGTCAGCTCTTATAATCTGAAAAAATCCAGATAGTAATGTTCTCTTGAATTTTTAAGGTAGAAGATGCTGCTGAGCAGATCCATTTACTGATTGATCAATTTCGTATAAGGTACTATGCCAGAGAAGTGACATGTTGATATCAGACGCTCAAGTTAACAAACAATACCTTTTTTAGATCAACATGAAAGAATCTGAAAAGAAAAAGGAATATGTGTTCTGACGAATTCCCAGGTATGGTCAAATAACAGGTTCTGCCTTTCATCAGCAAATAACAGGGTAAATCTTGTATGATCACTAACAATTGCAATCTGCCTCATTCAAATTTTGGTACACAAGGAATCCGAGTACTGAAAGGTTGCCTGTCCATGCATTGCCTCTCAAATATACAGTTAGACAAAATAAAGGCAATGAACTACTTCTGCTTCTTTTATTTAAACATATATACTGTTGGATGACACTTCCCCAATCTTATCTTCCGTGATGCTTGAAAGTGTTATCTTCAATTATAACATGAAGCAGAGTTGGTCATGGTTTCATGGACACGAGTCGCCTCTCGCTGATTGAAATCGAGGAATTTCTCTGCCAATGTCAATGGAAGTCATCACCACTTCACCACTTATGGATTCTCTTTGTGCCATGTTCTGCAAACATCCGTAATGATTGATCTAAGAAACAAACATGAACAAACCAGCTGACCTGGTCGAGGTTTTGCCCGCAAAATCATGCGGAAAGCAACACCAGATGATGGCATCTAACATTTCTTTTGCTTTCTTCATGTCCGGTTTGCATAACATACACGGTATTTTCTTGCTTCCTCACTGTACTTCTGTTCGATCGCAACACTACACCGACAACTTAATCAGCACCCGTACGTGCAGCTGTGTATGTATCTCCAGGATTGCTCTATGTCCGTTCATGTATAGTGCGGTGATGTGGACTTGTTCATGTTTGGTAGATGTGATGTGGACTTGTGATGAGGTTGGGTGGCCTTTTGGTCTGCAAGAAAGGGATGTCTCCCCCTTTGTACCGAAAGCCTGCTGTGCCTTTTGCCGACTTCCAGTTTGCTACTAATTTCTGGGCGTTTCTGTTGTTAAGTTGACACTGACTGGGCGGCAAAAGAATGTGTTTTCTGCATATATATAATATAGGAAGGCGAAAGTACTATGTTTGCTTTTTAGTAAATCATCGTCGTTTTTCTATGTTTGATTGAGGTGAATTGCTACTGCTGTCATTTTGTTGTTACAACTTTGATACGTTGTGTAATGATATGGGGGTTACTGGTTACATGTTTGCATCATAGTCTGCCAATAGGCTGCATATGTGTTTGTTTTTAGGCACACGAGAATGCTGGGCTTTGGTCTCACATTACTTTGCATACTGTGGTTAACCCTTTACTATGGCATGTTGCATCCAACTTTAGATCAGGTGTGCTTTTATATAAAAACATACTCCCTCCTCTTCGAGGAAGGAAAAAAGGATGCAATTTCAATATAGTATTCAGTCGAACTGTTTTATGTTTGATCAAGTTTAAACAACAGAATAACAATATTTGTGATACCAAATAAGTATCATTAGATTTATTACGCAATATATTTTCATAATACAATTATTTGGTGATAACAAAAAAAAGGGATCAATATTTGTGACAACAAAAAGGTATGAATGTTTGTGATAACAAAATAGTATCAGTATTTGTGAAACCAAATAAATATTGATATTTTTTCCATAAATTTGGTTAAACTATAGATATTTTGACTACAGACAATTTTAATTGCGTCCTTTTCAGGATGAAGGTAGTAATAAGAAAAATAAATAGGTTAACACACATTATGCTTGTCTTTGGCATATCTACAACGCTTTTTTGTATTTAATTCTTGAAGAAGGAAAGGGTGCAAGAGCATTGGGAGCTAGCCCATGCTAGTTTATAATAATTAGTGCATCAATCTGTATTTCTGTACAGCTAGAAATTTTAAGACAAGTATTTTATAGAGTAAGTAGCAAAAGCACAATACATTATTACAGAAATAATTTTTAGAGACACCTCATTTTTATCTTACCGTGCTTAATAATAACTACCATAAAATGGTTCTACGGAGACCCTCTAGAATTCGATTTCTAGAACCAGTTGATAACTCTATAGAAATACCAAACTGGAAGGCATTTCCACACCAGCGGTCGCCTCCTCCCCGGCCTCTTCTCATCGGCGCGCACGTCTCCTTCCCGGCGGCATCTTCCTCGGTCGCATGCCTCCTAGTTGCACCTCGTCCGTGGCTGCAGCCTGCGGCCCTTCCCCACCGGTCTAGTGGGCAGTGCGCCCCCTCCCTACCTCCGACGAAGGCCGAGTTTTTCAATGACGGCAAGGGAACAAATAGGATGACATGTGGGTCTTACATATCATTCACTACTATGATGGATTTGAGAGGTCTGTATTAGGTAGTGTTGCAAGAAAAAAAAAGAGTAGTATTAAAATAGTTGGCTACCCAGACTAACAACTAGTGAGTCTGATTTGGATAGCATTGATGCTCTTATTACTTGTGATAAGTGGCAGTGGCGTCTGCCTGCTCTGTGCTCCTGCCTCGCCCATGATCGGTTGTGATCAATTGTCCTGGCACGGCTTGGATGGATCCAGGATTCCACATCCTCACTAGTTATTTTTCATGTAGACCTATAAAGTGGGGGACAAGCAGGCGTGCCAAGAATAGGGTTCAATCCTGTTTGAACCACTGTGTTATTATCCATAAGGTTTTATTTGGATGCATGTGTACTCACTTTAATCCATGTAGTATATTGGATTGGAATGGAATGGAATTTAGTTAAATTTCACTTCAATCCACTTCAACATATGTGGAATGAGATGAATACATGCGCATTCAAATAAGGCCAAAAGCGGGAAATCTTTTCTCAAAACAAGAAAAAAAATGAAGAAATGTAATCATACGTTTTGGATCCACATCCGACGCTGAGCTTCTACTGTTCTACGCACTTCGATGGCATGTCCCCAAAAAGTTATACTCCTCTTCTTTTTTTTTATAAGGAAGTTGATACTCCTTATTTGACCTCAGCATGGCACATAATAACGAATCATAGCTACATTGAAAAACTTGCAACGCTTTTCCTTTCTCGAGTCTTTTCACTCATCTTGACTTGATAACGGCATGGAAGAATCACTGGTGGGGTAATTTGGCCGACAAGGTGGGGGCATGGGATATTTTAGTGAGATACCTTAGCTTTTTATATATGTAAGGTTGCTTGGCTCATATCAAATTAAAATGTATAAATATGTACTTCTAGAAAATATATTTTTGATACAAACCGATTTATTTTCACAGGCAACAAGCACTTCTGTTTCTGCAAAAGCCTCTGGAAATAAAGACCCATCCCCAATTATTCCATCAAAGTCCAATTTCTCACTCCCATATAAAAATCTCTGAAATTAAACCATAGATTGTCGACATGGTAACTGTCCTCATCATCACTATCTTCGTCGTCAAAGAAATCATCAGTGGCATCCGGCATAAACATGATTTGTTTTGTAGACAATGGTGTTGTCCGTCGGCAGCTAGATTTGGTCCCTGTGCTGTAGCCGTGTTGTATGGGTTGCCAATTGCATAAGGCGTGAAACTATCATCTTCGTGTTTGGTCCAAATCATGTAACCCTTTTGTGAAATGATCTATTCTGTGTTAGCAAATATAACAATATTTTCACAATCTATGCATGGATAGGATATGAGCTTCATCTTCTCTCTACACACATGCCTCTTCGCGGCATTAATAAATCTATCAACAGCAAACCGATATTGTGAATTCAGTCTTGATAAATTGTGCATCTATGACCTTTTTATTCTTAGGTTGTATTTGGTTCTGGAATATAGAGGATGGGATGGTTCTCTTCTAGTTTTTTTGGGTTGGGACAGTCCCAATTTATTGTTTTGTTGTTTAGTTGTAGGTATCGGATTATCTCTATTTTTTGTTTGGTTCAAGGAACAAAGAAGGATATGGAATGGAAACCGTTATGTATCTATTAGCGATCGGCCGTTAAGTCAAGGTCAACATGTCATTCTCCTTTTCACTCTTCTCCCATCATCTTCCCAAACCTGAGCACATTAAAATAGCATGGCCAGCTTAGTGGTGGCACACGGCCAGCCTAATGGCGCGGTCTCCCCGGTGGTGCGCGGCTACCCTACGGGTGACAACCTGCCCGGTGCAGCAGCATGGCCCTACCGGTGGTGCTGTGGGAGGGCCACTCCCCGCCGGAGGTGCGACCTGACGTGGGAAGGCCCACCGCAAAGGCGATGGCATCATGACGTTAGGGCGAGACCGACAGGAGCCTGCATGATGAAGGAAGAAGAGAAAACAGAGAACAACGATGTCACGAGGGGATGAAGCGATACCTCACATTTCATGGGGCTAGGGAGGACAGCATCTTTGAGGTATATTCTCATTTGGGGACCGACCGATCCCCTGTGTCCCAAAAACAAACACCGGGATGAAGTGGGATATCCCACCTTGTCCTAGTGCAGGCTCCAAACCAAACAGTACCTTAGAACTACAAAAAAAGTCCACCCACAATGATTAATTAATTTAAGAAAAATGGCGTTAATTATAGGTGTGACTAATTGATTAAATTATTCAAATGATTGAACTAAAAAAGATATATGCTAATTTCTAGGAAAAAATAATTGCTCAATTGTCTTTTTTTTGTGGCGAAAGAAGAATTATATTATATAATAGCTTGGTACATCACGTTACAAGCACTCTAGAATACTCAAATATATAGAAACTGATTTTCATCTAAATTATACCCACATTGTGAATAGCTCCAGATCTCGAAACCAAACCTTTGTGGATAGCCACACAGGCAAATACTCGGCAAAAGGTCTAAGAACAGATGCCCAACGAACGACGACCAACATTCATATAAGCAGAGTTGAGAAACTTCTTTTTTCTGGTGTCTTCATTCTTCTTCTTTCTAAAGACCGATCTGTAACTTAATCTCCCTAGTCCTTCATCGTGGCTAGATCTAACCACGATAAAACGGAGAAGAGACCGTAGAAAATCATTCCATGGCGGCGACACCATCTCAGTCTTGATGTCGCCATCTGGAAATAAAAGTCTCCATGCCATACTAGTGAGGATGCTGAAAGCATCTAGGCCCCTAGTTGGGTTTTGGTGATTAATGACAATATGAGATTACTATGACTAACGTGTGTTTTGTAGAGGCAATTAAGTTATGTTATGGTAATGGCAATTGATTGGGCAATCATGGTTGGCATGCCCCTATGATGGAAATCGTTTTGGTTTTCAAAGGATGGACGACAAGGTTAAGGATGGACTAGTTCTAAGTGTCGTTTGGTGTTGAAGAGACACTTAGAGTAGTTTAGGACTTTGTTTTTCCTTTGGCCATACTATTAAGGGGGGTATGGACTAGTAGCTTGACCTAGGTGAGTCTAGTGGGTTAGGTGTGGTACACACTTGTTAAATCTAGCACTAGGTAGCTCAGGAGTAGCCCTAAGATCAATTGTAGTAAACTTCATTCACATATAATTTCGAGTTGAAAGTGAATGGAGGGTCAAATGACTAACCGGACGCTGGTCTAGTTGTGACCGGACGCTGAAGGATGAGTCCGGTCAGTTTATTTGATCAACCGAAGCCGTCTGGTTGCGACCGGATGCTGAGTGAAAAGTGACCAGACGCTGGGTGCCAGAGTCCGGTCAACTCCAGAGAGGTTCCAGAGAGGGAGTTTCCTGATCGGACACGTCCGATCAGTACTGACCGGACGCTGGTCAGGAGACGATTACTGACCGGACGTTGAACAGCGAAGTGACCGGACTCTGGGTGCCAGCGTCTGGTCAACATCAATAAGGTTCCAGAGAGTAGTTTTTATGACCAGACGCGTCCGATCAGTGCTGACCGGACACAGGTTAGAGTTTGATCACAACATAATGGCTCTATGGTGGGGATAACTGACTAGAGCATCCGATCACCTTGACTAGAGCATCCGGTCACCCCGTAGAGTGCTGACTCAACCTCCTAACGGTTTGTTTTTAATGAGGGGGTATAAATACTTCCTCTATTCATCCAAGAGAGGTCTCTTGCCCATTTGTTCAGCTGAGAAACACCCTTGAGAGTGCTAAGGAGAGAAGAGCCTAGTGAGGTGATTGAGATTTGAGAATCTAAGATTAAGGCCTCATTTATGCAAGGAGAGTAGCAAGTGTGCATCCACCCTTTTCATTAGGCTTGTTGTGGTCAAGTGAGAGTTCGTGCTTGTTACTTTTGGTGATCGCCATCACCTAGACGGCTTGGTGGTGATCAAGAGTTTGGTGATCATCCCACAGAGCTTATGGATGACCCAACTCAAGTTGTGAGTGGTTGTGGGCGATTCACCGCGACAGAGTGTCGAAGAATCAGCCCGTAGAGAGCACTTGATCCTTGCGCAGATCAAGGGGGAGCTACACCCTTGTGTGGGTGCTCCAATGAGGACTAGTGGAGAGTGATGACTCTCCGATACCTTGGCAAAACATTACCGCGTTCCTTCTCCTCTCTTTACTTTAAGCATTTACATTTGACCAATTCATTTCTTGTCTTTACATTCTTAGAATTGCCATGCTAGAGTAGGATTGGAACTTAAGGTACTAAACTTTTGTGTGGTAGATCAATAGAATCATATTCTAGGCACAAGGGGTGAAGTGGACTAAGTATAGGGTTTAATTATTGCAAAGAATTTTAGAATTAGCCCAATTCACCCTCCCTCTTGGGCATCTTGATTCTTTCAATTGGTATCAGAGCCTCGTGCCCATGAATTTTGTAGCACCTGGTTTTAAGAACAAAACCAGATACACACCATATATGAGCCCAAGAAGTCAAATCCCACATATAGCTACAAATAAGGGTAATATCAATAGACAATGCTTAAATACATAACGTATTAGTGTACAGAATGTAACCTCAGAGTATAGATAGCGGAAAGACAAATCCAATCTTCAAGCGAAGACTCCAAATCCACAGGGACAAACTGCCTGGTTGATCACAAGCCTAATTTCTCCAAACTCTAGCACTCTGGTACCAATCCGAGATTTTTCCAAATAATTGAAAGGTAAAGCAAGCGTAAGTACATGTCAGACTCAATAAATATAACTTGGGGTTCATGAGGCTCAAAAAGCTGACACTGGTTTAACTGCGATTAGCTTTTTAATGAGTCATCTTTTAGCAATTGGGTAGCAACAAGTTTATCACAAGCCCATATAAACACATGATCAGGTAAACATGAATAATAAATAGCATAAACAATAATCATTAATGAGCATCTTTATCATTAGTATCATCAGTGTTCATCAGCTATTCCGTAAATGTTCCAAGGCCACTCGTGACCGTGAGCATGACTGATATACCAGTTTTACACTCTGCAGAGGTTGTACACTTTACTGTGAGTCGTGATTTACCCTTTCGCCCGAGGTAGCTAATCTCTTGACCCACTTCCAACAAAGGTTGGCAGGGTTCACTATGAAGCCTTTCAAAGGTTCATCTAATAAGTTAGGCACATTAGATTCACTCGGCAAACAGATATAGGAACTCCCCCGTCGAATGGCACAATTCCATCACGGCTATACACATAAGAGTAGAGGTTGTCCTATACCTGATTCGGCAAGTCATTCTTACGCCAATAAAGGTAACCACTAATAAGCTAAAAAAGGTCCCCATACTGAGCGAAAGCCAGAGCCATGTAGCCCTCACAGTTGTACTGTAAGTCCCGGATAAATCACTTACAAATAAGTCCTTAGGGAGAGAAATCTAGAGCACCATAAAATAACCCAATGCTCTAGCCCCCTTGTTCCATGTTGCTAAAAAGCATCTTTTAATGTTTATTGCATATTACATTAGTCAAGTTACAAGATCATGGGTGTAGTTGAGCACTAGCAAAACTACCCAATGCAATAACCCAAAGGTATCAAGGTATAGGGTAACAAAGTACTAGGAAATCCTTAGTGACAGTCAAGGTAGACACATGTAGTATGAATTAAATAATTAAAGGTATATAGGACAACAAGGAAGATCCCATGCTATACATGCCTTAAACACCGATCCTTCGGTAAGCTTTAATCTTCAATGCTCTTCTTCTTCTTCTTCTTGATCACCACGTATATCTCACCGATTAGACATAATCATAAAGCACCACACAAGCATCCATACAATCATACAAGAAACAAACAATAGATCTAAATTAGAACAATACACCAATCATAAAATCAAGATGAAAAGTTGGTAAAATGAATCTATGTCTCACTATGAACACACAGACGCGAAGAGCACGCTAATCGGAGCTATGGTTAAAAAGATACAACTACCGAGAGATCTACTCATAAAACTATTAGCTTCATGTGTTTTAATGGTATAAAAACATATATAGGCAATATAAATTAAGTCAATTTTAAGTTTGAATTATAATACTAAAGTAAAACAATTCATATTTTATTTATAAAATCCAGTTGCATAATTACTAATCAAGATATGATTTAAACCATGAAATTCTAGAAATAGTGACATGGTAACCACTGTTACTAACGCGTAGATCTTGTTGCTATGAATCTAACACAACTTGAATGGGTCAAAACGGAGCTAAAACACAGAAGATATGAAATAAACAAGATTTCCTTTATTAAAATAATAGATTAAATCTAACCTCAAATTTCAAAAGTTGAAAACATACTTAACAATAGTATGAACATGTAGATTATGAAATTACGAACCTAACGCAATTTGAACGGGTCAAATCGGAGTTCAAACGGAGAAGTTATGACTAAAACAAAATTAGTGGCAAATCTGTAAATAAGTGGAAACGTATTTTGGATCTTAAACCGATGAAGATACGCTTTCCAAAGAAGGAAATGAAATCTCGAAAGATGTTTTGGACTGCGGGTTCTATTATTGAAAAGCGCAGGGACTCTTTAGAAAAATTGCCACGCGAAGGGGTATCTTCTATTTTCAGCCGTTAGATTGGAATCAAACGACCAGGGTAGCACGGGAGGGGAAAGTGGCCGGAACATGGGCCGGTCCACGGAGATTTCTCACCGGCGTTGCATTTGCTCGTCGAAGTAAAAGGGGAAAATGGCTACCGATTCAATTAGGCTTGGATTTTGGCACGGAAGCTAGAGAGGGCTAAGGCGAACTCGACTAGGCGATCAATTGCAGCTATCGACGAACGGGGACAGCGAACGATGACCTATGGCGGCGACGGAGCAACAGCTACGTGGGATAGGGCACCATAGAAGGAAAAAGAGGAAGAAAAGGGGCTCTAAGTGCTCATGAAGTACTCCTGAAGCTCGGAGATCTTCTTACCGTAACGGAGGAGCGACGGGATGACACAGCGGTGATGGCTTCTTTTCGGCGGAAATCAGAGGGGCGGCGCTAAGGTTCCTAGCGGAGTGGCTAGTGGTCCTAGGCCTTGGTGGGGGATGGCACGGTGGTGGAGCTCGATATTTATGACATAGGGTGGCTTAGGGCGCACGCCATCGAGTGGCGTGGACGGGGCGGACACGGACGCGGTCGATGGACTCCATGCCGGTTACGAGCTCAAGCTGAGGGATGAAACTGACAGGTAGGTCCCACCTAGAGGCGAGAGAAGAGGCAGGGTCAGCTGTTAGCCAGAGAGAGACGGAGGAACGCGCGCGTGTGCGGCTTCGGCTGGCTGAGAAGGAGTGGGCCTGTGACTTGGGCTTGCCTGCCAGGCCACGCGGGCGGGAATGGGCCACGGGCGTAGGATGAGCAGGCCGCACGGGGAAATCAGAAGAAGAGCTAGGCCACGGGGAGCAAGAGAGATAGGCCTTCGGGCCTAAATAGGGAAAGAGAGAATTTCCTTTGCTATTTTATTTTCAAAACTAAATTAAATTCAAATAGAGTTTCAAATGTACTTTTCACTCAAATAAAAATGAGAAATTTTGGTAAGTTTTCCAAAAATAAAATTTTACAACTTTTAAATTCTTTTATTTTCAAATTTTCTTTTCCACTCTTTTCTTTTACTTCAAAGTCATTTCTAATTTTTTTCCAAAAGCAATTTGAACCATTTTAAGTTTTCAATCAAAACCACTCAACCAAATAAATCAAATGCTAGGGCATGTATGCTCAAACACGTTGCTACCTTATGATGAATTTTAATTTAATGAAAAATTTTATTTTCCTATATTTCATGACCACAAAAATATAGAATTAAATTATTTTAATCCTATTTTCAAAAGAGCCAAATTTTGGGGTGTTACAATTCTACCTCCTTAAGACGAATCCCTGGAATTCGGAAGACGTCGACTAGGAGATGGGAATACTCCGTCTTTGGAATCTTCTTTACTTCCTCGTGTAGTTCCGTCGTCTTAATAAGGATCCCACTTTACTTTGCATACCTGTTAATCTTACTCCAAATAACTTGTCAAACTGATTCCAAAATTTTGACGGATACTCCAAAGAATACTCAGGTAACTCCAATCACTAGGCTACCTTTCCTTTTTAGTCCATAATATCAATTTTTTTCTTAAAATATTTACCTTCTAACGAAACCTTATGAATCTCTTGGTCAGAAGAAGATTCTACTATCAATCCTCAAAACATTAATGATTCCGATCAAGTTGCTCAAACTTGGAATACAATTCTTAATCCTCGGTGTCACCCAAACCTTCTTAGCATGACTCTCCATTGCTAAGGGCATCGGTCGCGACTTCTACCTCTCCAAGTGTTAGCACTTTTCTAGTCATAATCAATCTCATTCCAACGAGGATATCACAAGCTCAAGACCAACTTAGTAAAGATGTCCTATAGATTCTTGTGATCCTCCTAGAGGTCACTCTTACTTCAAAAAGATAGTACTTCCATGCTCTATAATGGATAACTTCAGATAACTTGTTAGGTAGTTCAACTCACGCTTCCTTAGTTGACTTAATGAAGAAGCCACTACTTCTCTTCTCATATAAGGACACATTCCACACCTTGACAAGGTCCATCATTGTAGATATGAAGCTCTCGAATGGATCTGGCAAAGCTAATACTTAGGTTTTACTCCAACCTCTTCTTGGATTAGTTCAAACACTTAACTGAATTTTCTTTATCCAAACAAACTTGAAAACTTGTCTAGTAGCTCTATCAAAATCTTGGTGATCTTGGTTAAACCTCTCTTGAACATTTAATCAAACCTCATCGAGACTCTGAGTTTCTCTAACATCTTTGGGTACCACCACGCTTCAGCTGCGCAAACTAGAACGTAGGATACTTCATCTTACAAATTCTTTCACTTGGCTACCCCCTTAAGAAAATATCAATAGGGTAGCTTGCACCTTCTTCTAGATGGATTAACTAGCACAAGGACATTCTGACATCGCAAAGAAACTCTCGTGTAGGGTCAAGAAAAAGAAATCTGAAGTTTCTCACGAGCAGAAAAACAATAGCGCAGTAAAATAGCTGTAACTCTCATTTTGTTAATCCAATGAAGTTGTAGCTTATATCGTTGGAAACATTATCAAATCCTCCACAACTTCCTTATAGAACACTTTTCCAAATTCCTTAGTTTATTTGGTCGAAAATAGTGCACAAGAGAAACTATTCTAGGTTTCAAATAGCATAGATGCATCACCTTGTGATTTTCGTATCTCCATAACCAAAATAGCTATCAAGCTGATTCTTGTGCTCATAGAAAGACAGTGAAATCTACTATTGTACAGAATTTTCTTATGATTTATGATCATCCAAAACTAGAGATATAAGCCAAAGAGTGTTGGCCGTTCTGAAAAACAGGATAGAGGAAACAGAAGAAAACCATAACCCAACTATTTATTACACTGATTCTTATACCTTAGGCCTATAAACTAAATGAAATTGTGGGAACACTCAATAAGATCATTGCAATCATTACAAAGATTCAAATCAATCATAAGCATTATGACAATTTAACAAGCAATAAATGTGCACAATTTAATCATTGACTCAACTTGCGATACTATCATCCTCATTGTACCAGGGATAACAATCCTAAGACTTATCTTAAGTTTACGCAAGAAGGTGGTGAGTGATAGTTCTAAAAGCATAGCAAACCAAGGAGTGAAGATGAGAACCAAGACTTTAGAATAAGCATCAAGGAGGAGATAAATATCATGGATAGATATATAGTAGAGAAGAAAATATCAAGGTTTATAGAGCAAGGATTTTATAGCAATTTCAAAACCTTAAGACAGCCAATTTCTAACTAGGCTTACATCCTACAGTTAGCATTGCTCTGATACCACTTTGTAGCACCCAGTTTTAAGAACAAAACCAGATACGCACCATATGTGAGCATAGGAAGTCAAATCTCATATATAGCTACAAATAAGGGTAATATCAATAGACAATGCTTAAATACATAATGTATTAGTGTATAGAATATAACCTCAGTGTATAGACAGCGGAAAGACAAATCCGATGTTTAGGCAAAGACTCCAAATCCACAGGGATAACTGACTAGTTGATCACAAGCCTAATTCTACCAAACTCTAGCACTATGGTACCCATCCGGGATTTTTCCAAATAATTGAAAGGTAAAGCAAGCATAAGTACATGTCGTACTCAACAAATATAACATGGAGTTCATGAGGCTCAAAAAGCTGACACTGGTTTAACTGCGATTAGCTTTTTAATGAGTCATCTTTTAGCAATTGAGTAGCAACAAGTTTATCACAAGCCCATATAAACACATGATCAGGTAAACATGAATAATGAATAGCATAAACAGTAATTATTAATGAGCATCTTTATCATTAGTATTATCATTCTTCATCATCTATTCTGTAAATATTCCAAGGCCGCTCATGACCGTGAGCACGACTAATATACCAGTTTTACACTCTATAGAAGTTGTACACTTTCACTATGAGTCATATTTTACCCTTTCGCCCAAGGTAGCTAATCTCTTGACCCACTTCCAAGGAAGGTTAGTAGGGTTCACAGTGAAGCCTTTCAAAGGTTCGTCTAACAAGTTAGGGCCGCTAGATTCACTCGGCAAACAGATATAGGAACCCCCTATCGAATAGCAAAATTTCATCACGGCTATACACATAAGAGTAGAGGTTGTCCTATACCCGATTCAGCAAGCCATTCTTACGCCAATAAAGGTAACCACTAACAAGCTAGAAAAGGTCCCCATACTGAGCTAAAGCTAGAGCCATGTAGCCCTCACAATTATACTGTAAGTCCCGGATAAATCACTTATAGATAAGTCCTTAGGGAGAGAAATCTAGAGCACCATAAAACAACCCAATACTCTAGCCCCCTTATTCCATATTGCTAAAAAGCATCTTTTAATGTTTATTGCATATTACATTAGTCAAGTTACAAGATCATGGGTGTAGTTGAGCACTAGCAAAACTACCCAATGTAATAACCCAAGGGTATCAAGGTACAGGGTAACAAAGTACTAGAAAATCCTTAGTGGCAGTCAAGGTAGACACATGCAGTATGAATTAAATGATTAAAGGTGTATAGGACAACAAGGAAGATCCCATGCTATACTTGCCTTAAACACCGATCCTTCAGTAAGCTTTAATCTTCAACGCTCTTCTTCTTCTTGATCACGACATATATCTCACTGACTGGATGTAATCATAAAGCACCACACAAGCATCCATGTAATCATACATGAAGCAAACAATAGATCTAAATTAGAACAGTACATCAATCATAAAATCAAGATGAAAAGTTGGTAAAACGAATCTACGTCTCGCTACAAACAAACAGACGCGAAGAGCACACTAATCGAAGCTACGGTTAAAAAGATACAACTACCGAGAGATCTACTCATAAAACTATTAGCTTCATGTGTTTTAATGTTATAAAAACATATATTGGATATTCTATAGGTAATATAAATTAAGTCAATTTTAAGTTTGAATTATAATACTAAAGTAAAATAATTCGTATTTTATTTATAAAATCCAGTTGCATAATTACTAATCAAGATATGATTTAAACCATGAAATTCTAGAAATAGTGACATAGTAACCACTGTTACTAACACGTAGATCTTGTTGCTATGAATCTAACGCAACTTGAATTGGTCAAAACGGAGCTAAAACACAGAAGATATGAAATAAACAAGATTTCCTTTATTAAAATAATAGATTAAATCTAAGCTCAAATTTCAAAAGTTGAAAACATACTTAACAGTAGTATGAACATGTAGATTATGAAATTACGAACCTAACGCAATTTGAACGGGTCAAATCGGAGTTCAAACGGAGAAGTTATGGCTAAAACAAAATTAGTGGCAAATCTGTAAATAAGTGGAAACGTATTATGGATGTTAAACCGACGAAGATACGCTTTCCAAAGATGGAAATGGAATCTCGAAAGACATTTTGGAATGTGGGTTCTGTTATTGAAAAGCGCAGGGACTCTTTAGAAAAAATGGCCACGCGAAGGGGTACCTTCTATTTTCAGCCGTTAGATCGGAATGAAATGGCCAGGGTAGCACGGGAGGGGAAAGTGGCCGGAACAGGGGCCGGTCGGCGGCGATTTCTCGCCGATGTTGCATTTGCTCGTCGGAGTAAAAGGGGAAAACACCTACATATTCAATTAGGCTTGGATTTTGGCACGGAAGCTAGAGAGGGCTAAAGAGAACTCGACTAGGCGATCAATTACAGCTATCGACAAACGGGGATGGCGAACGACGACCTATGGCGGCGGTGGAGCAACAGCTACGTGGCATAGGGTAGCACAGAAGGAAAAAGAGGAAGAAAAGGGGCTCTGAGTGCTCGAGAAGTACTCCTGAAGCTCAGAGATCTTCTTACCGTGTCGGAGGAGCGACAGGATGACCCGACGGTGATGGCTTCTTCTCGTCAGAAATCGGAGGGGCGACGCTAAGGTTCCTAGCAGCGCGGCTGGTGGTCCTAGGCCTCGATGGGGGATGGCACAGTGGCAGAGCTCGATATTTATGACGCAAGGTGGCTTAGGGCGCACACCATCGAGGGGCGTGGATGGGGGCGGACACGGACAGGGTCGATGGACTCCGTGCTAGTTACGAGCTCGAGTTGAGGGATGAAACTGACATGTAGGTCCCACCTGGCGGCGAGAGAAGAGGCGGGGTCGGTTATCAGCCAGAGAGATGGAGGAACGAGTGCATGTGCGGCTTCGGCTGGCTGAGAAGGAGTGGGCCTGCGGCTTGGGCTTGCTTGCCAGGCCACGCGGGCAGGAATGCACGGGCGCAGGATGAGCAGGCCGCACGGGGAAACCACAAGAAGAGCTAGGCCACAGGGAGCAAGAGAGATAGGCCTTCGGGCCTAAATAGGGAAAGAGAGAATTTCCTTTGCTATTTTATTTTCAAAACTAAATTAAATTTAAATAGAGTTTCAAATGTACTTTTCACTCAAATAAAAATGAGAAATTTTGGTAAGTTTTCCAAAAATAAAATTTTACAACTTTTAAATTCTTTTTTTTTCAAATTTTCTTTTCCATTATTTTCTTTTACTTCAAAGCCATTTCTATTTTTTTCCAAAAGCAATTTGAACCATTTTAAGTTTTCAATCAAAACCACTCAACCAAATAAATCAAATGCTAGGGCATGTATGCTCAAACATGTTGCTACCTTATGATGAATTTTAATTTAATGAAAAATTTTATTTTCCTATATTTCATGAGCATAGAAATATAGAATTAAATCATTTTAATCCTATTTTCAAAAGAGTCAAATTTTGGGGTGTTACAAATTTAGGCTTAATCGCCTAGAGAAAGATGTCCCACGGGGATGGACCTCCACCTATCTTTGAGGGAGATGATTTTCCTTATTGTGAAATCTGCATGGAGGCTTACTTAGAAGCTCTAGATGTTGGAATTCTTAGAGCTGCCTCTCAAGGTTTCCCAAAACCTAAGGATCCCGCCAACCTTCAAGGCGATGAAGTAAATTACGAAAAATAGAATGTAAAGGCTAGAAACACCATCTTTAGAGGCATTTGCAAAGATGTGTTTAATCATGTGCGGAACCACAAGGACAGCCATGCACTATGGTTGGATATTTGTGCGCTCCATGAGGGAACAAAGAGTGAGCGTGAGGAACGCTATCATCTTGTCATGAAAAAGCTTAATTCTTTCGAGATGCTTCCTAAAAAAAGTGCAAATGAAATGTACTCATGCCTAAATATTCTTGTAGAGGAAGTCAATGGGCTTGGACTTACACAAATGCAACCATCCGATGTTGTAAGAAAGATCTTGAGTGTCCTCCCCATTGACAAATATGGCATATTGTGACCATGCTTCAGCAAGGTGATCTTTCCACCGCTACACCAACTCAAATCTTAGGAAAGACCAACACACATGAGATGTATATGCACATCACACCACAAGATGTCGCATCTTCCACCAAGAAGAAAGACTTGGCATTCAAGGCTAGCCAAGAGAAGGGCAAAGCAAGAGTCGAATATGAGAACTCAAGTGATGATGAAATTGATGATGCAAGCCTTGCTCTCATGGTAAGAAGAACCACCAAGATGCTAAAGAAGCTCAACAAGAACGGTGTCAAGTTTGATGGAAAGAAAAAGAAGTTCTTCACTAGCAATAGAAGGAAGCCAATCTTAGAGATGGATTGCTATAATTGTGGAGAACTTGGTCATCTAGCACATCAATGCCCCAAGCCCAAGAAAGATAAGTACAAGAATAAGTATAAGGGCAAGAAAGATGACTCAAGCAATGAAGATGATGATGAGAAGAAGAAAAATAAGCCATACAAGAAGAAAGATGGCAAGAAGAAGGATTTCCACAAGAAGAAGAAAAATGGCAAGGCATACATCATCGATGATTGGCTCATGGATATTGATTCATCAAGTTGCTCATCCAATGATGATAGTGAGAACGAGAAGGTGGCCGCTATTGTGATTGACTCTTCACTATCTTCACCGACACCACCGCCATCATCCTCTACACACATATTCCTTATGGCCAAGGGTGAACGAAAGGTACAAAGTGATGATGAAAGTAGTGGTGATGATCATGCTAGCAATGATGATAGTGATAGTGATGATGAATTTGAATCACCTTCTTATGATGATCTTGTCAAGTTGCTTAACCAATATACTAAGATCATTAGAAAGACAAGAGCTAAAAATAAAAAGTTAGAACTTAAGAATGACTCACTTTTAGCTAAATATGAGATAGCGGAAAAGGCTAGTGTTGAGCTTAGAGAAGCAAATGAAGCTATGTCATCCAAACTCAGGGAGCTCAAATCTTCTAAGAAAGAGCTTAAAGAAAAACATGATAAACTTGAGGGTATACATAATGAACTCATCACTAGCTACAATATGCTAAAAAAGAGTATACCAACCTCAAGGTTAATCATGATAATCTTGTTGTCTCTCATGAGTTTTTATCCAATGAGCCACATGATGCTACTAACCATGTTGTTAAGATTGACATAGCTACATCATGTGATGATTTGATTATTGAGAGCATTGAGCAAGGTTCTAGTAGCAAAGGCAAGCAAGTGGTTGAGTCCGATAACTATGATGAGTATGTCAAGATCAAGAATGAGAATGAGAGGCTCAAGAAAGATCTTGAAAAGCTATCAACCACCAACACCATTGTGATAGAGAACCTTGACCATGATAGTGATCTAGCTCTTGAGAATGAGATGCTCAAAGAAGAGAACAAGAGACTAAAGAAGGAGAAAAATCATGATGAACTCAAACAAGAGAACAAGAAGCTCAAGTTAGAAAAAGAACATCACAAGACCGGCTTGAGCAAGTTTACAAGAGGTCAACATCTTCAAAGTGAGCTACTCATGAACACCGTCATAAACATGGATAGAAGTAGAATTGGATACTTGGCACATCAAGAGAAGAAGGCTCAAGCTCAACACCAACAACAACACAAGTCAAAGCCAAAGCCAAAGAGGTGTTTTAAGTGTGGACAGGAAGGTCACTTTGCCTATGAGTGTCAAACTCCACCACCACAACCCTTGCCCAAGCATGCTAGACCATTTGCTTTCAATACTCATTACATGCTTAGAAAGGACTCTAGTGGAAAAATGAAAGTCATGTTCTTAGGACCTCCCAACAAGAATAGGCCTAAGAAAATTTGGGTTGCAAAGTCACTTTTGAGAAAGTCAAGGGTCCTCAACAAGTTTGGATCCCTAAACAAGCTTGATCTCTTGTGTGTAGGTGAACTACAAGACCGGTGGAAGTCATTGGGTAATTGATAGTGGTTGAACTCAACATATGACCGATGATCCTCGTATGTTCACCTCACTAGATGAAGAAGTAGATGGTCAAGAAAGAATTACATTTGGTGATAATTCAAAGGGCAAAGTCAAAGGATTGAGAAAAGTGGCAATATCAAATGATCATTCAACCTCAAATGTACTATATGTTGCTTCATTGAGCTTCAACTTGCCATCCATTGGTCAATTGTGTAATCTTGGCTTTCAATGCTTGTTTACCTAGAAGGAAGTGGTTGTATCTAAGAAAGATGATGATCAAGTTATATTCAAGGGATTTAGATACAACAACCTATATTTAGTGGATTTCACCTCCGAAGATGCTAACTTGAAGACATGCCTATTCACCAAAACATCACTTGGGTGGCTATGGCATAGAAGACTTGCTCATGTTGAGATGAGCTCACTCAAGAAGCTTATGAAGAATGAATTGGTGAGAGGGTTGAAGGATGTGAAATTTGAGAAGGACAAGCTTTGTAGTGCATGTCAAGCCGGCAAGCAAGTTGCAAACACTCATCCTACAAAAGCTTTCATGTCAATAACAAGAGTGCTAGAGCTCCGTCACATGGACTTATTTGGACCAACAATTTACAAGAGTTTGGAAGGAAATCTTTATTATCTTGTGATTGTTGATGACTACTCTAGATATACATGGGTGTTCTTCCTTCATGACAAGACCGAAGTTGCATCATGTTTCAAGAAGTTTGCCAAGAGAGCACAAAATGAGTTTGAAGTGAAGCTGAAGAAGATAAGAAGTAATAATGGAAAAGAGTTTGACAATACAAACATTGAAGCTTATTATGATGAAGTTGGGATCAAGCATGAGGTCTCTGCAACATATACTCCTCAACAAAATGATGTAGTTGAGAGAAAGAACCAGACACTTATCACACTTGCAAGAACAATGCTTGATAAGTACAATACCCCCAAAGCTCTATGGGCGGAAGCTATCAACACCGTATGTTATGCATCCAACTGCCTATTCCTTCAAAAGTTTCTTGGCAAGACACCTTATGAGTTGCTCAATGGGAAGAAGCCAGATGTCTCATTCTTCCGGGTGTTTGGTTGCAAATGCTACATCTACAAGAAGCGACAACACCTTGGGAAATTTCAAAGACATTGTGATATTGGTTTTCTTATTGATTACTCATCAAAGTCCAAAACATATTGAGTATTTAATCATGCCACAGGCTTGGTTGAAGAAACATATGATGTGGAATTTGATGAATCTAATGGCTTCCAAGGAGCACATGAGAATCTTGATGATGTAGGTGATGAACCATTGAGGGAGGCTATGAAGAACATTGGAGACATCAAGCCTAAAGATGATAAAGATGATGTATAAGTGATTGATCCACCTTCTTCATGAAATGTGCCACAAGATGGTGATAAAGATGGGAGAGTAGAAAATGAAGATACTCATGTCTCCCATTATCAAATGGTGCACAAGCTCAAGATGTTGATGCTCCACAACCTCCCCCTCAAGTGGTTGATAGAAGAAATTCACCTCTACTATAAGCTCATCCACAAGATCTCATCATAGGGAGTCCTTCAAAGGGTGTAATGACTCAATCTTAAAAACTTGCTTTATTTATTGAACATCACTCTTTTGTCTCTTGTGTTGAACCTAAGAATGTAGAAGAAGCTCTTCAAGATTCCGATTGGATAAATGATGCATGAAGAGTTAAACAACTTCACCCGCAATGAAGTTTGGACTCTTGAAGAGCGACCACAAGGTGCAAGAGTCATTGGAACAAAGTGGGTGTTCCACAACAAGCAAGATGATCAAGGCATTGTAGTGAGGAACAAGACAAGACTAGTTGCAAAGGGGTTCTCTCAAGTTGAAGGGTTGGATTTTGGAGAGACCTTTACACCGGTTGCAAGACTTGAAGCCATTTGTATCCTCTTTGCATATGCATCGCATCATGAAATGAAATTATATCAAATGGATGTTAAAAGTGCATTTTTAAATAGCTTCATAAATAAACTAGTCTATATTGATCAACCTCCTAGGTTTGAAGACCCTAGATATCCTAATCATGTTTATAGGTTGTGCAAGGTGCTATATGGGCTTAAGCAAGCCCCAAGAGCTTAGTATGAACGCCTTCGGGATTTCCTCATTGAGAAGGGTTTCACGATTGGGAAGGTCGACACCACACTATTCACCAAGAAGCTTGATGGAAAAATCTTCATTTGTCAAGTATATGTTGATGATATCATCTTTGGATCATCAAATGAAGATTATTGCAAAGATTTTGGTGAATTGATATCGAAGGAGTTTGAGATGTCAATGATTGGAGAGCTTACATTCTTTCTTGGTTTTCAAGTCAAGCAAATGAGAGAAGAGATTTTCATCTCTCAAGAGAAATATACAAATGATCTTCTCAAGAGGTTCAAAATGGATGAATGTAAGCCAATCGAGACACTAATGCCATCTAATGGACATCTTGACCTAAATGAGGGAGGTAAAATGGTTGATCAAACTCTCTACCGCTCTATGATTGGTAGCTTGTTATATTTAACTGCATCTAGGCCCGACATCACGTTTAGTGTGTGTATGTGTGCTAGATTTCAAGCTAATCCTAAGGAAGCTCATTTGGTAGCCATTAAAAAATCCTTAGGTACCTTAAGCACATGCCAAGCATTGGTCTTTGGTATCCCAAAGGAGCTAGATTTCAATTAGTTGGCTATTCCGATTTGGATTATGTCGGTTGCAAAGTTGATAGGAAAAGCACATCCGGAGGGTGCCATTTGCTTGGTAGATCACTTGTCTTGGTCCTCCAAGAAGCAAAATAGTGTGGCTTTGTCCACCACCAAAGCAGAATACATTGCCACGGGTGCTTGTTGTGCACAAATACTTTACATGAAGCAAACTTTGCTAGACTATAGTGTAGTTCTAGAAAAAGTACCTCTCTTGTGTGACAATGAGAGTGTGGTAAAGCTTACTAATAATCCGGTTCAACACTCTCGCACCAAGCACATAGATATCCGCCATCACTTTTCTAGAGATCATGTTTCTAAAAATGATATTTCACTAGAAGGTGTAAGGACCGAGGATCAATTGGCAGATACCTTCACTAAACCGCTAGATGAGGCGACATTTTGTCGGTTGAGAAATGAGCTCAGTGTGCTTGATTTTAGTAACTTCACAAGAAAACGAGCTTGTATTGTCCCTTGCATTGCATTGTAATATACAACATGTTTAATTTTTGGTAATGCATTTAGGGCTTGTCTAACATGGTTAAGATAACCACCGAAAAACATGTGAAGAAGCTTAACCTTGGATCAAACTTTACAAGCAACTAGAATTACTTTCGAGTATTGCATTGCATATGCATGTGTGTTGTTTTGTCGTTTCCTTTTGATTACCCTTTTATTGCCTATTTTCTTCAAAAAAAAGTATAGCCTAAGGCAAAATATTTTGAAAAATTTAAGGGTTTCAGAGAGGTCACTCACATCAGTCCCAATTGGTGTTTATTTGAGTCTTATTGAAGTTGGGACTTGATTGGGAACAGGCAGCGCGAAGGAACATTGAAGATTTGCTGAAAAAGGGTGACTAGACGCTGCACCGGACTCTGGATTCTAGCATCCGATCAGTTCATAGGAGGTGAACAGAGCGCAAAGGAGTGACCAGATGCTGAAATAGTGATCTTCCTGCGTCTAGTCAGATGGTGTCCCTGCACCTCGTCATGCGAAGAAGGCGTTGTTAGGATCGGCTGAACTCAAGATGCGTCCGGTCAAGGGTAACCGAACGCGTCCGGTCACGACTTGAGGGAATTTGGACCTCTCTATAGTCGACCAGACTCTAGGTGGCAGTGTCCGATCGTTGCCACCGGAGCATCCAGTCAATAGAAAACGTTTGGATCCAGGACTCTATTCCTTTCCTTTTCTCATCCGTCATGGGGGGCCCCGTCATATAACTCCATACATCGTGCCTTGCCCTAATCCTGCAACCACCCACGCCGACTTCGCCGTCGCTGGCCCAAGCCACCAAGCTCCCATGCCCGCGCCACCTGCCCATAGCCACATCACCACGCAACGCTGCACTGCGTCTTCCTCGCCGCATCCATAATGCACCGCCTTGCAGACTGCCTGCTCGCGCCACCACGCCCGCGTCGCACAACTCCAATGCGCTAGCAGCTCACCAGCACTGCGCACCCGTGTTGTAGTGCCGCCACATCCGTATCTTAGCCGTGCACCCACCGCCATGCCCGCTGCATCCACGCCGATGCCCTAGCCACCATCCACCATGCCCACTGCATTGCTCGGCCATCACAGCACATCGTGCTGGAACCCTAACCCTAGACACTGCCAACCCGGTGGTGCCCCATGATCCGTTCCTCTGCTCTTCATTCGTTGGTTCCTCTGCCCCATCGCATCTAATTTTGTATCTATTGCTTGCTTCTTAGGGTTTCATATCTCTAGGTGTATATTATAATTATTCATATATCCAATCTATTTTATCATGCACCGAGTCGGTGCTTTTGTGGAACTCTTTGCAGTTGTTAGTGAACTCGGGGCCAAGCCTATGAGTACGGATCGAGGCCAAGCCTCGTGAGTGTCAGTTGGTAGTTGGTTCTTGTCCGTGACAGTAGTTCATTTCAGCTCTAGCAATGGCACATGTCAATAATGCCAGAGGTGGTCCAGGTGATGTGGATCTAAGGCCTCCACTCGCTTGACTGCTCAGGAGAAAGGCAAGGCCAAGAAGACTATGACGAAGAAGCAGAAGCTCGTCAATGTAGAGGCTGAGAGAGCAGCAATAGCAACTGAGCGTGTAGAGAGAGGAGGGGCTCAGAGTGGTGTCCGTATTGCAGATCAGCTTTTACCAGCTCAGAGGGCCGCCATCGAGAGGGTTGAGAGTCTTCATGGTAGTCTAGCTAGGATTGTCATGCTTGGAGGATGGTGTGTTGCTTTAGAGGAGAGTCAGCCTTAGGGGGAGCCAGCACAGCAGACACAACCACCAGTGCAGTCAGAGGATACTCAGCAGGCTGAGCAGACTAAGCAGGCAGAGCAAACTAAGGAGATAGAGCATGCACCTCAACCACAGTTATGACGCTCTGGTCGTACTCATGCTCAGGTGACACCGAGGTCTGAGACATAGAGGAGGGATTCTCGTCTACCTCCTAGACCATAGGGTCCGCCCCTAGTGACTCACCTTGATTTGAGGGTAGCCACAGCCAAGCAGGTGCAACAGCTCTATTTATATAGTTTGAGGACTGGTTTTCGTCGAGGCAGGATGAGCGTGCTTCAGAGCACTTCTATACACCACTGCAGGAGGATTTCTATTAGGCATATCTTAACAGTGGAGTTACTTTTAGATCATAGAGGGTTTGCTCTATTGAGGCACTTGTAGCAGCAGTAGGCGAGCAGATTCATCCCCATCTATCTTATTTACTAGGGTTGACAGACCTACTTGGGCGGACTGGCCGATATGTTCCATCATGGGTCCATGAGTTCCACTCTTCACTTTGGATTGACCTAGGGCACAGGTTCATACACTTTGCATTCAGATGCCGTGACTATAGGTTGCAGAGCTCGAGGGTTAGAGAGATTCTCAGGATTTTAGAGTCACCCATCCGCCTTCATGAGGTTTGCTATGGTTAGATAGAGCCTCCTAGACACCCTCACGGCGGCCTTGTGCCTCCTATAGATCTGGTCCAACCTTGCTTCACAGAGCCTTTTGGCGAGGGGTCGAGCAGGACACCTAGAGACCTTACTCCTATAGCTTGGATTCTCGATGCTATCATGAGGAGGACCCTGCTCCTAGGGATGGGTTACCGTGAGGGATTGACTTGCATCTAGTTATGGTTGGTGAACTCTCTGGTGAAGCAAATAGTTTTTGATATCTAGGATGTCATTCTTTCAGAGATGGAGGACACTCTTGTAGAGGAGTTTAGAGGTCACCGACAGTTGCCCTATGCTCACTAGATCACATTCCTGATTTGCAAGGTAGTTACAGTGAAGTCTCCAGAGACGATGGCAGAGTATACTGGTGCTACTACTGAGTTTCCTCCATACAACATGAACCGAATGCTCCGTCACAATAGAGCGAGGACACCTAGCTAGCCATGCTATTGTCTAGAGGTTCCAGAGACTGTAGCCCAGCAGGATGAGATCATCAGGGGTGTTGCAGCGATAGAGGAGTAGCTAGATGCTCAGTAGGAGGGTATGGTCGAAAGCGATCCCAGTGACAGTTCTGATAATGACTATTAGGATATTCCTCAGATGCCTCCTCGACCACATGATAGAGAGGCCAGTGGCTCCAGCTCAGCTCCATAGCCACTGCAGACAGACCCCGCTCTTCTAGCTATTCTTGAGCGGATGAGGCAAGATGAGGCAAGCCAGGTCTAGGAGATCGTAGCTACACCTGCACAGGTTTAGGCTAGATAGGACGAGTTCTAGAGACAACAGTAGGCCATACAGCAGCAATAGCTCCTAATGAAGCAGTAGTTACTTAGATTTATGCAACATGTTGTCACTGCTATTGGGGTTGCTCCGCCATCATCTACACCTCATCTCGGCCAGCCTGCCACCACTTCAGTGACTCTAGCTATACAACCCAGTGGGCTTCAGAGTCAGGGACAACCAACTACATAGTTTGCTTCACCGATAGAGCAGGTGTTCCAGTGGTTTGCTTTGCCAATGATAGCCTAGGGTCCTCACTTCACACCTATTGTTACAGGCTTCACTCCGGCTCAGAGTTTCTCAGTACTTATGACTGACACTGCAGTTTCCAGGAGCCTTGATGCCACTTTCAACGAGCTTACAGGGCAGCCTACACCGCTAGAGTTGTGAGTACCTGTACCTTCCACCGTTGCTCCAGTCACTGGGACTATAGAGACGCTCCCATCATCTGTTGCATCATCAGAGCCACTTGTTTCAGTGATACCTGCAGAGTCACAGGCCATGCCAGTCCCAGAGCAGACCCAGACCGCTTCAGCTTCACTTCCAGCGATAGAGGGTCAGACAGCTCAGAGCTTCGGATCAGAGGATGATGTTACATAGTTTCAAATCGCTCACCGCACCTCAGCGCCCGACTCGTCTGCTCCTGCCCTACCGACTGACCCTTAGGTTTGGTGCTTGATGCCAAAGGGGGAGAGGGATCGAGTATGTTAGATCTAGGGGGAGTGCTATATCTAGGTGGAGCTTATGATTTATTACTTTTGGCTTTTTATGTGTGATACATTATTATGCATTCATGTTTACTTTCATGCATTGAACTACATACGTGTGATTATGATACTTATGTGATATGTGACATGTGTGTTCTCTACTTTGATCTATATATATGTCATGTCACTTCGTTATGCTCATTTGTTTTGCTTTCGCGTTTTACTCCGATTCAAATGAGCTTTATTTCTTGTACTCATGCTTACTTCATATCTATTGAGTATACCATGTTGGCTTGGGTCATATAAGCATCTTTAACTCAAGCTTATATGAACCAAGCATGTTGAAAACCTCATCTCTTACACATACTCGAGGTTGTATTGTCATCAATCACAAAAAAGGGGAAGATTGAAAGCATCTATAGGCCCCTAGTTGGGTTTCAGTGATTAATGACAATACAAGATTACTATGACTAACGTGTGTTTTGCAGAGGCAATTAAATTATGTCATGATAATGGCAATTGATTGGGCAATCATGGTTGTCATGCCCCTATGATGGAAATCGTTTCGGTTTTCAAAGGATGGACGACAAGGTTAAGGATGTACTAGTTCTAAGTGTCGTTTGGTGTTGAAAAGACACTTAGAGTAGTTTAGGACTTTGTTTTTCCTTTAGCCGTACTATTAAGGGGGGTATGGACTAGTAGCTTAACCTAGGTGGGTCTAGTGGGTTAGGTGTGGTGCACACTTGTTAAATCTAACACTAGGTAGCTTAGGAGTAACCTTAAGATCAATTGGAGCAAACTTCATTCACATATGATTTCGAGTTAGAAGTGAATGGAGGGTAAAATGACTGACCAGACGCTGGTCTGGTTGTGATCGGACGGTGAAGGGCGAGTCCGGTCAGTTCATTTGATCATCTGGAGCCGTCTGGTTGCGATCGGACGCTAAGTGAAAAGTGACCAGACGCTAGGTGCCAGAGTCCGGTCAACTCTAGGGAGGTTCCAGAGAGGGAGTTTTTTTATCGGACGCGTCTGGTTAGTACTGACCGGACGCTGATCAGGATCCAGTTACTTACCAGACGCTGAACAGCGAAGTGACCAAACTCTGGGTGCCATCGTCTGGTCAACATCAGTAAGGTTCTAGAGAGCAGTTTTTGTGACCAGACGCGTTCGGTCAGTGCTGACCGAACGCAGGTCAGAGTCCGGTCACAACTTAACGGCTCTATGGCGGGGATAACTGACCGGAGCGTCCGGTCACCTTGACCGGAGCGTCCGATCACCCCATAGAGTGCTGACTCAACCTCCTAACAGTTTGTTTTGAATGAGGGGGTATAAACACTTCCTCTATTCATTCAAGGGAGGTCTCTTACCCATTTGTTCAGCTGAGAAACACCCTTGAGAGTGCTAAGGAGATCAAGAGCCTAGTGAGGTGATTGACATTTGAAAATCCAAGATTAAGGCCTCATTAGTGCAAGGAGAGTAGCAAGTGTGCATCCACCCTTCTCATTAGGCTTGTTGTGGTCAAGTGAGAGTTTGTGCTTGTTACTCTTGGTGATCGCCATCACCTAGACGGCTTGGTGGTGATCGGGAGTTTGGTGATCATCCCGCGGAGCTTGTGGACGACCCAACTCAAGTTATGAGCGGTTGTGGGCGATTCACCGTGACGGAGTGTCGAAGAATCAGCCCGTAGAGAGCACTTGATCCTTGCACGGATCAAGGGGGAGCTACACCCTTACGCGGGTGTTCCAAAGAGGACTAGCGAGGAGTGGCGACTCTCCAATACCTTGGCAAAACATCACCGCATTACTTTAAGCATTTACATTTAAGCAATTTATTTCTTGTCTTTACATTCTTAGAATTGCCATGCTAGAGTAGGATTGGAACTTAGGGTACTAAACTTTTGTGTGGTAGATCAATAGAATCACATTCTAGGCACAAGGGGTGAAGTGGGCTAAGTATTGGGTTTAATTATTGCAAATAATTTTAGAATTAACCCAATTCATCTCCCTCTTGGGCATCTTGATCCTTTTAGATGCTGACATTGTAGTTGTCGCCCTCATCTTCAGCAGAGCCGCTATGGAGAAAATGATTCCACCCTACCCTCTAGCCATCACCAGAGAAGAGGAGATAAATCTCCAAAACCAAAAAACTTGTCTTAGAGAGACCCTAACCCTAAGATCTCGATCTGTTGAAAAAACTTATTAAAAACGATAGATCCCAAACTCCCTCCGGCCTCCGGTGATACGCCGGAGGGCGAGGGATAGGGACCAACAGTGGTGGAGGCAAGGACCTGGCGGCTGCGTCGATATGTCTCTTGGTCGTGCCTAATGCTAGTGCGGACAATTTGTCTCTAATAATTGCACAATTGTCTCAAATAACATTCTATATTTCCAAAATGAAATAACATTCTATATGAATAAATATTACAGTCACTAACGTATAATTTAACATATAGGTATGAATAATCAATTAATCCATTTTAATACTAAATTCACCATCCATATCTAGATCATATCTAAATAGATCGTGAAAGTCTAGATCTAGATCTACTCCTGATTCATGGATGGTGGCGCTAGGATCCATAAGTCATGAATGAAATTGATGATATAAAATGCAAAAAACATATGAAAATACCTAATACAACAATTTTAGGACATTAAAATTAAAATAGCCAAGCACCATGCATTCTCTCTCCATACACAAACCATAAAAAAAACTAGACCTAAGTTAGGCCACAAATTATGGATAGTTCATCCAAATAGACATAGATAGGATTGTTGTAAAACATACAAACTCTATCCTAGAAAAAAATGAGAAGGAGAAATCGTAATCCTAATCTATTTATATGTGGGTTCTTATCAAACTCTTAGACCTTGGCAGGACTATATATACGTGAGTGCTCTATGTTGTAATTACCAATATTCAGAGGAATAAATAATAGTCTCCATATCTTGTGTCTATTTGTTCTTCTACTTTCATCTACTGTGTTGATCATGAGAGACGGAGAGGGAAAGAACCTAACCGCTAGTAACATGTTTTATAACATGTTATCATCATGACAAGCTCTACGTCGACATTACCGTTAAGCAGCCGCCACCGCTGCCGCTCATGTCGGCGTCCCTGCAGCGACTACTTTGACGACGTCGATAGCCCGCCGTTGTTAGCGAAACGGATCTGCTACCTCTACCTGCAACTAATCTGCACTGCATCGACATACATCGTCGTCGTCAAGCAGGCAGGTCTACGACAATGTCAAACACCCTACGCGGTATGTATCTACTAACTACTACCCTATGCGGCACGTGAGGTAGATCAAATCGGCATCCTCTGCCAGGTATGAAATAATCGCATTGCGTTTGTAGTCCCGACCACCGAGTGGGGTTAATGTTTTGCCCTAATTATCTGGGCTGGAAACGTAGTAGATATACGTGCATGTATATCCTACACACAGCCACTATATACTCTGTATACTTGCACGTATAAGATGGACTTGTACTAAAACATGCTAGAACAGAAGTACGCCGCAATTGTTGGCTCTCAAGCCTGCCGTCGTTCCCGTGGCTATCACCGACCAGCAAGTCGTTGCCGCAATCGTCCCGAAGAACGTATACATGCGAATAAATATAAGTATATCTGTATACGTTGACTTGCACGTCACCAGTAATTATAGCCTTAAAAAAAAGGTAAAAGAAGAGTACGTATGGATTTGTCTTTGTGGCTGAAGAAGGGCGGCCGTCCGTATACTAGAAGTATATATGCATGCACATCTGAATCCATCTAATAAAGTCAAGAACCAACAAGGACATATCTAGCATCCACAAGCCTGTAGCATCTAATACAATTCATTCATGGCGCGTGCCACCCGAAGCTAAGCCGAAGCCACGTCGCCTGTAGCCGGACGCCGCCGCACCGTGTGTCGCCTGAAGCAGCCGGCCTGAAGCGTCCAGCTCCACACCTTGCGCGTGTCCTCTCGAAGAAGGACGCCATCGCGATGGCCGAACTGTATTCTGCGCTTGGTGAAGCCCAGTCGACCTCGCACGAGCGTCGGCATTGTGTCATCCGCGACCTGCACGTCGTTGAGCATATCCTTGCCTCACATGCAATTGTATAATCATGCCTGAATGCCGCTTACTCGTCTATGTAGAAATATATACGGATAACAACTCTGAAGAACTTTGCATTACAGAAAGCAAAATACCACTACCGGAGGCGCATGCTTTGCCGAGGGCCTCGGTAAAGGCCCAGAAACCCTCGGCAAAGGCTTTGCCGAGGGCTGCCCTCGGCAAAGACCCCTTGGGGAATTTTTAGACGGCGAAGGGGTCTCGGCCGAGGGCCCTTTATCGGGCACTCGGCAAAGCCTTTGCCGAGGGCCAGGACAGCCCTCGGCAAAGAAAAGAAGCCGCCAAGCGCCGGCGCCGTTGGCGGTTTCTTTGCCGAGGGCCGACCCTTGGCAAAGAAATAGTTTTTTTTTGAATTTTTTTGCCGAGGGCCGGCCCTCGGCAAATAAATTTTTTTATTCTTTTTATAAAAAAAAACCTTTGCCGAGGGCCTCCTCTCTGGCCCTCGGCAAAGAAATTTTTAGGATTTTTCCCAAAAAAATCTTTGTCGAGGGCTATTGCCAGGGCCCTCGGCAAAGGTTTTTTTTTTGAATTTTTTTTAAAGCTTTGCCGAGGGCCTGCTCCCTAGCCCTCGGCAAAGAAATTTTCAGGATTTTTCCCAAAAAAATCTTTGCCGAGGGCTATTGCTAGGGCCCTCGGCAAAGGACCCTTCTTTGCCGAGGACCTTGGTCATTGCCCTCGGCAAAGAGGCAGAAATTTAAATTTTTTTTTTGCATTCCATCGACACAAGCATTTCATATATATATATATATATATATATATATATATATATATATATATATATATATATATATCATACAGAACTCATTTTCTCACAATATATCACAACCATAATTGTGAACCACAAATCACAATATATTACAACAAGTCACATGTTCATCATCATTCACATGTTTATTACGACAAGTTAATGAAATACAAGCACAAGTCACAACCATAAATCACAAATCACGCTAAAGTCCAACCACATCACCTAGCACAAGTCCTCATCAAGCTAGCCTATGAGACGATGGTGAAGGAAAAGCAGGATCACCCGGTGACGCACTAGCGGGTTGATTGGAACCCGCGGACGGAAGCTGCACAAAGGAGCAGAGATTGCATGTGTGAGTAATCCGGGAAAACAGTTTTGGAACTTAGAGATTGCATCTAATATTCTAGGAATACAAAAAGATTAGACTCAATTGAAAATTTCGGCAGCACCTCCCCTGCACGGGGAGGTTTCCAAAACCTACAAGAAACGACGGCACGAACGCCGACATCCACAACGGCACGAACGCCGACATCCACAACGGCACTGAGGCCGACATACATGCAAAGCACAAGCGAAAAGTGAACTTTCATACTTACAGGAGTAGCTGCAGGAGTAGGAGGTGGAGGAGCTGAAAACTGCACAGGTACACCCGATGCTTGCCCAAGACTTTGCATGATCACCATCATCTCCGCCATCTGCTTCTGCGCGGCCTCAAACGCGACCTTCTGGGCCTGCAGCTGTGCGGTCAGCTCCGCGTTCTGCTCTTGACTTTGCCTTTTTGTTTCTTGCAACTCGGCCTACAATATTTCACTCCAATGTATCAGTAATGCAAATCTAATTTAGGTGTGTAAATATCTACGTACGACGAGTAAAACAGGAATTACCTGGAGTACTTGGACCTGCTGCAGTGCTAGAGAAGGCCGTGGACGTATGGGCTGGCTGGAGCTCGTGCTCCGTGCTCGGATAGCGTCGAGGGAGGGAACAGTGGTGGAGTCGATGGCGTCGTCTGCAATCCACATCCGCCCATGCTTCTTGCCTCCTCCGAGCCTCATGACCGCCTCTGCATCAATGGGCTCAGTGCGCACATTGTAATCTTCCCCATAGATCTCCCTTACCGTTGACGTGTACTCTTGGACTTTAGTGTACACGTTCGGGTCGGAGTACGCTTGGGGTGGGGCAGCCGGGTCGAAGGAGACAGAGGACGACGCCCTACCCATGTGGGACATAGCCCACGCAGAGAACTCCGAGACCTCCTCACCCGGATGTGCAGCCTCCTGTGAGAAAGACGGGAAGATGGTGAGAAATCAAGCAGAATTGAGCATCAAAATAAATGAAAGAAATCACTTACGTATGCTTGTTTGTATCCGAGGAGGCTACGACTGCCTTGATGGTAAGTTGGACCTTGCCTCATCAGACGCTGTTCCCGCTGCCTCTCGTGCGTGTCAACAAAGTCCTGTGATAACCACTTGTCCACGATCATGGCCCAGCACTCGGGATATGATCGACACCACTAGGGAATCATCTACAAGTCATCGAGTATTTGACATATAAGAAGATGAAATTGAACCTACTTAATATCAAAATGAATCATTATGAATGTTATTCGCCTACCTCAAGGTACTGGTCCCGGGTCAGCGTAATCCGTCTTGCTTGAGGCTTGGGGAGGGACTGCCTAAGTACCGACCTGTAGTAGTCTATGTGGGCCTGGACGCGCCCATGGTGGTGCATCTCGGTGACGTACTTCCTACAAGCTGCGGCAGCCGCCCGATCCGCCTGGGCCTCAAGTCCTTCTTTGGCCTTGAAATATTTCTGCATACAAAACCGATGTATCCATTCATTATTTCAATAAAAGATTTAACCAATGAATGCGATGTATTAAGCAATGTTGTGTGAGAGAGACTTACCCAAAACTCCGCCAATACTCGCTCCTTCTTGTTGCAGTAAGTGTCATCCGTGACCAGTACGTACCTGTCCCAGTTGGAGGCCGGCTCCCGCACCACCGGCTCTTCGTACAGTTGCACAATGCCGGGGTACCATTTCCTACACAAAACACCAAGGATGCTCGCGGGGGTGCGTGCTGGAGTACCTGATAAAACCAATCAGGCCCTGCACAAGTGATTAAGAAAATTTATCAGTTTCTCTTAAGATTTCCAACATATCTTATGAAGTAGTTGTGATAACATCCATAGTTACTTACCTCTTTGCCATAGGCCGAATCACTGGGCGGTTGTGAGGAAGCAGAACTGGAGGGAGGCTCGCGGGACCTCGCTCATAGAGAGTCTAGGTAGCGGTACCCTCTCCCTCGCCCTCGAGTGCCTCGCCTCCCTCGCCCTCGAGCGCCTCGTCTCCCTCGCCCGTCTGCTGGCCCCTCTCGTCCTTCGACGAGGACGTGGCCATGGCCGTCATGTGCTCCTCCTCCAGCACCTCGTCACGTGTCGAGGGAGGAGGCCGCTACCTCCTACCGCGGCTGTCCCTGGTCCTCCTCTCGTCACCTCCTACGGACGCTGTCCTGGACGACAACCCCTCACCTCGAAGGAGAGGGCGGTCTCTCCCGTAAACCGAGGGCGTGTCACGGCGTGGACGTCTGCTCGCCATCTTTGTCCAATCACCTACAATCACAAAGAATGAACAAGACTAATTAGTACATATATTAGAAATAGATTCAAAATATATAAACAAAACACGAATTAAAAAACCATAGTATTACATGTATTAGGAATAATCTTCATGATTGGGATCATAGGTCTCATCATCACTGTCAAAATTGTCTAAATGGGCAACACTATCCGAAGGTTCTATGTTGTCATCGTCGTCATTGCCTAGAAGTAATCGCTCAGGCATTGCTATGTCCTTGGCATTTACCACCACATCTCCATCGACCTCGTCATCAACTGTTTTGTTGTCTACTTCCATTTCGATTGCTTCGGGTAAGACTATCTCAAACATGCCTGGTAGCCCATCTTCTTGATAGAACTATCCATCATATGTGTTTGCATTGAAGTTGTAATCATCATTGTTTGGGGCAGGTAGTTTACCATGTGGAGATACCTGGTGCACAATAGCCCAACCCTTAAGATCCTCTTTGTCTTGGTTGGCGTATCGAGTATAATACACCTGCACGGCCTGTTGAGCCACAATGTAGACATCTTTTCTAGGATAGATGGAATCTTCTTGAATCTCGACTAGCCCAAGATGAGGGGTTCGTCTCATTGATCGAGGATTAAACCAGTGGCATTTGAACATGACAGGTTTAAGAGGTTCGTCTCCATGAAATGAGAGTTCATAGATTTCCTCAACTCTACCATGATAGTCGAGGCCATCAGTGTCGGACATACAAACTCCGCTATTTGTGGTTTTTCGTTTGGGCTGAATCTGCTCATAACTTGTTGTGTGGAAGTGATATCCATTCATGTCATAGCCGGTAAATGACTTCACCCTAACATCATAGCCGTTTGCAACCTGTTTCAACTCGTCACTCATGGACGAATCGGTCTGCAAGGTGAAGCATAATAGATCGTTATATTAATCAAACGTACGATCACCTTGGACGATCGAACGTACGAGCTAAATTGGACATTACCTTTTGTTTGAACCAAGAAATGAAATCAGGCCTCCCCGCTCCCGCACCCCGCGAAACAAGGGTGTCTTGTTCATGCGAGGTAGGATCCCTTGATTGATGCCAGAATTCACGAACAAATTCCCTGTCCCAACGAGAATCAATGGGGTTGGATGCAGAATAGTGATGGCATATTGAAATAAGTTCGTTGAGAACTTACTTGATGAACGGTTGCACCTCGGTAAGGTTATTCAACACATATAGCATGATACTACGCCACTCTTCATTTCCCAATAGCTTTGGGGTTGATCCACTTGCGCTGCCGAGTTGGCCTTGGAAAAGGCTCAGGGTCGATTCATTTTCGCCAGTATTGTAACGAGGGGGTGGATTATGATTAGGGATGAAAACGGTACGGATATTTTCTGACCGTATTCGAAACCGAATCCGTTTAGAGGGGCTGAGATCTGTCCGTATCCGAGTTCGGATATCCAACATCCGATACCGTATCCGTATCCGAATACTCAAATCACATATTTATGATGTCGATATCCAATCGTATCCTATCCGACATAGTTGACACTATCCGTATTCGAATCCGAATCCGGACAGAAATATGAAAACAAATGTAATATCGGTGATATCCGTCCGTATCCGATCCGTTTTCATCCCTAATTATGATTGCTAGGAAGGTTCGTCTTGTAGCATAGCGTTGTGAAGTTTGCCACCTCCTCCCGAAGGCATGCCTCTGCAATGGAAGCCTCAATTCTGGCTTTATTTGTACATTTTTGCGAAGAGTCTTTAGACATCTCTCGATTGGATAGCACCAATGGGCCTGCACGCCCCCCCCCAAACATGCCTCGGACGGGAGGTGCACAATCAGATGTTGCATCAGCAAGAAGAAGCCAGATGGAAAGATCTTCTCTAGCTTACAGAGCAACATAGGTGCCGCTTTTTCTAAGTCCTGAGCGACGGTCCGAGATATCTCCTTGGCACAAAGCTGGCGGAAGAAAAAGCTCAACTCAACCAGCACTTGCCAGACATGCTCAGGGACATAGCCTTGGACCATCGCCAGAAGAAGCCGCTCAATCCATATGTGGTAGTCATGACTCTTCATCCCGTTGACTCGCAAAGTGCCTAAGTTCACTCCCCTGCTAAGATTCGCTACATATCCATCTGGAAACATTAACATCTGGATCCATTTTAGTACCTCCCTCCTTTGATCAATTTGTAAGACGAAATTGACCTTAGGCCTTTTCCAGTTCTTGTTTCGGCCACTAGGAGGCTGCATCGCTTGATTCGGTCTATCGCACAACGTCGCTAGGTCCACTCTAGCCTTAACATTGTCCTTAGACTTGTCAGTGTCCATGAGAGTTCCCCAAAGTGCCTTGGCGATATTCTTTTCAGTGTGCATTACATCAATGTTATGTGGCAGAAGAAGGTCATCGAAATAGGGGAGCCTCGTCAAGCCAGATTTATGAGTCCACATATGTTCCTCACCATATCCCACAAAACCACCTTCTTCATTGGGCATGAGAGCATATATCTGAACACGAACCTCGGCACCAGTCCTCAAGTGTGGTTTAGGGTCTGTCACTTTGACACCTTTCGTAAAGGTCTTGATGTCTTCTCTAAATTCATGGTCTAGAGGGAGGAACTGACGATGCTGGTCGAACGACGAATACTTGCCACCCTTCTTCAACCAAATGAACCTCACGACTTCCTTGCATACTGGGCATGGGAACTTCCTGTAAACACACCAGGCGGCGAATAACCCATACGCTAGGAAGTCATGCAGGGAGTAGTGGTACCAAACATGCATTTTGAAGCTTGTCTTTGTAGCTCGATCGTATGTCCATACCCCCTTCTCCCAAGCGTGGATCAATTCATCAATCACAGGCTCCATGAACACACCCATATTACTCCCCGGGTGTCCAGGAATTATCAACGACAAGAATACGTTATGCCGTTAAAAGGAGATGCCGGGAGGGAGATTGAGGGGGATAACAAAAATGGGCCAGCATGTGTATGGGGCAGCCATCATTTCATAAGGATTGAACCCATCTGTTGCCAGCACAACACGTACATTACGGGCCTCAGCTGCTTTGTCACGATGTTTGTCATTGAAATACGTCCATGCTTCAGCATCAGACGGATGTACCATCTTCCCAGGATTGTACCGTTTGCCATCTTTGTGCCATGTCATCTGTTTTGCGGATTTCTCAGTCATGAATAGCCGTTGGATCCTCGGTAGGAAAGGAAGGTGCCGTAGCACTCTTTCGGGGATCGAAAGCTGCTTCTTCTGACCATCACCAGAGTCTACCTCCAGGTACCTAGAGGATTTACACTTCGGACAGTAATTTGCATCCTTGTGTTCTTTCCTAAATAGGACGCACCCCTTCGGACAAACATGTATCTTGTCATATGGCATCTTAAGCATATGAAGGAGTTTCTCTGCCTCGTACAAGTTCGTCGGCAAAGTGTGCTTCTCTGGTAGCATGGTGCCAAACACGGCCAACATCTTATCAAAGCCTTCTCGACTCAGGTTTAACTCGGCCTTCAACCCCATTATGCGTCCAATCGCATCCAGCTGAGAAATCATTGTACTCTCGTGAAGGGGTTTCTGTGCCGAGTCCAACATTTTGTAGAAGTCCTTTGCGGATTCCTCCATCTCCTCCTTCTCATGTCGTTCAGTGAAGTGAGCTTGGTGGGCGTCATCTAGCATGTCTGCTACCCCGGCATCATCATCAAAAGCCTCAAGGCGTGGTCTCACCACCTCCGCTCTTATATGATCTGCTTCACCATGGTAGATTCACTGCTGGTAGCCAGGCGTATAACCATTGAACACAAGATGTCTACCCATGGTCTTCTCGTTTACTTTTCTCCTGTTATCACATTTGCTGCAGGGACACCAAACTAGAGAATGTCCTCCTGCTCCTAGGCCAAATGCATGTTTCAAGAAACCATCTGTCCCCTTCACCCATTCATAGTCGTAGTCACTCCCGCTTCTCTAGCCCATGTACATCCACTGATGGTCCTCCATCCTTTAACATTTATATCATAGAGTATTGTGACCATCAATTGCATCTACGCGGTGTTTCTACTGTCTAATAGGTGAGGATAGGTCTTAATCCCACCCGTGGATGCATAGATGAGGTCAGTTTCCATGCTCCGCTCCTCTCCGAGACAGAATTTCGGCAGCACCTCCCCACTGTTCTCCCGATACACGTCCTGCAAGGGAGAGTGTGTATCCGGAGAACAACAGGGAGGTGTTGCCGAAACTCCTTCTTAGACCAGAGCAGACCATGAAAACTAACCCATCTACGCATCCACGGGCTGTCCAAAAAAACATGGACAATCTGAAACAGATACGGTCATAGATACGCAAAGATCCGCATACCTATGATCGTATCTCTTTCGGACGAGAGACGCCTAACTGGGTTACGCGCGGGCTACGACAGACATGCAGAAAAAGAGGTTATTTATACCTAGGGTGTCGGTGAAGTAAGGCTAGCGGGGTAGTGGCGAATCGACGTAGTGGCGAGGCGACACAGTGTAGGCAGAACCGCAACGTCGACGAAGACGATCGGGGTCCTCTGGGTCCCCTCCGACGTACTCTTCTCCTGCATAAAAAGACAATAGGTTATTGTTTATTCAAAATTTTGGCAGCACCTCCCCTGCACGGGGAGGTTTCCAAAACCTGCAAAAAAATGACACGATGGCCGACATTCACAATGGCATGAAGGCCGACAACCACAACGGCACGAAGGCCCTCATATCAACTTACGACACGAAGACCCTCATATCAACTTATGGCACGAAGGCCCACACAACCACATATGGCACGAAGGCCGACAACAAGAGTTTTACCTAGGGTTGCGGTGGAGTCGGGCGTCGTGGTGCGGGGGTCACTTTCTTCTCTGGCGAGGTCGAGCGGCGTTGGAGTACTCCTCTCCCCCTCTTCCCTTTCTTCTCTCCTTTTCCTCTTCTTCTCCTTCTCTTCCCCTTCCTCCTTCTCCTCTTCTTCTCCTTTTCTTCCCCTTCCTCCTTCTCCTCTTCTCCTTCTCTTCTTCCTCCAACTTCACCCTCTGCCTCCTCCCCTCCAACAGCAGCCGGCGACGGGGGCGGACTGGGGGCTGGGGTCGGGGCGGGAAGGCCGGCGAGTGGGGGCCGTCGGAGGGCCGGCCGGGGTGGGCGACCTCCCCTTGCTCGACGGAGATGGGGAAGGGAGGCAGGGCGCGACCTCGGCCGCCACTGGGCGTGGTGGGGCGGCGGGGCGCGCGGGGTGGCCAGGTGCGCAGCGGCGGGCGCGGCAGCGGGGTGCGCGGCGACGGTGGTGGAGGCGCGGGGCGACCGGGGTGCACGCGCGGCGGTGGGGCGCGCGGGGTGGCCGGGCGCACAGCGGCTAGCGCGCGGCGGCGGGGTGCGCGGCGGTGGTCGTGGAGGCGCGGGGCGGCCGGGGTGCGCGCGGCGGTGGGGCGCGTGGGGTGGCCAGGCATCCGACGTCGCAACTCGCTCGAAACCTTCTCAATTTTTACCACAGCCTACACATGCGATAACATGACATCTCGCCAAGTTTCGTGATTTTCGAACTTCGTATGGATTTTATATAATTTTAAAACACTTTTCTGGCAAGTCGGTCATCATGTTACGTGAAGAAGATGCGCGAAATTTGAGGCGAATTCGTGGATAGGGACTCAACATGCACCAATTAACATGAATAACATTTTTTGAAACACTACATTGCAATATTCCATGCACCTGCAGTTCAAATTTGACATATTCGAAAAAAATCAAAGAAATAAAATATACAAAAAAAAGTCAAGACTGACCCAAATTTTAAAATTGAGTTCAAAACAATGTATTGTCGCACCACAAAAAAACTGGGCTAAAAAACCAAAAAAAAATCTTTGCCGAGGGCCTAGCCTAGCCCTCGGCAAAGGGCTTCTTTGCCGAGGGCCTCGCCTCGGGTCCTCGGCAAAGACGATTTATAAAAAAAAAATTGGCCGAAAAACTGGTTCAAAAAAAATCTTTGCCGAGGGCCTGGTCTAGGGCCCTCGACAAAGAATTTTTAATAAAAAAATTTTGCCGAAAAACTGGTTTCACAGAAAAAAAAAAGCCTTTACCGAGGGCCTAACGGGTAGCCCTCGGCAAAGCTTGACAGGAATGGCCGCCGTGACCCAACGGGCCTAATTTGCCGAGGGCATCTTTGCCGAGGGCCGTAGCCCTCGGCAAAGATTTAATTTGCCGTGGGCCTGTCTTTGCCGAGGGCCGGACCCTCGGCAAAGGCCTCTTTGCCGAGGGCCGTTCTTTGCCGAGGGCTCCTGTGTCTGACCCTCGGCAAAGAGTGTCTTTGCCAAGTGTCCGAGATTTGGCCCTCGGCAAAGCCTCAGGCCCTCGGCAAAGCACGCGTTTCCAGTAGTGTACGGCATGAAGCTGTACCGATATTGTCTTTGATCCCGTTGATCATATAGTTGTTAGATCAGGCGAACATGAACATGTAGTTGCAATGTGCCAATCTAGGTCTTTGTTCGGCTTGAAAAATTTTGCAACCTGTAATTTCAACGTGTATGATGGGTTGTTAACTTTGCTAGCATGCAGCTCGTCACCATGGCTAACCAGTAGGCTTGCAGCTACAGTTACCACAAGTTATCTTGAATTTCGGGAAGAAAATTATGTATAGGCATTTTCAGTAAAATACTTCTGTTTGAATACATTTACATGTTCATTTTCTGTTGATGTATATGCGTCATGTGATATTTTTATGCTCTTTTGAATGCATCTATTTATCACACGTTATGAATTACATATACCATGTAATTGCAAAAATAAAATCTTGAATGATTACACTAGAAGAAACATGGTATAAGGTATATGGGCTATCTAAATCTTGCAGACCTTAGACTTATCACCTTTGAGAGGCTCATATTTTTGTCCTAGCATAATGAATATTTGGGATGCACGAATGCTTGGTATTAATTATAAAAATTTACATATATCATAATCCCAAAAAATGCTATGATGCTTCTAAGCATATTTTGTATAACCATTCACTACCTTTCAGAAACCTTGCTACTTGTTTACACACAGTAAACCTATACGCACATGATGATTTTTGTTATAATGATATACTGTATATGCATACCTTCATGAAGAAGAAATATCCTGAAATTACTTTGAATAGTAGAATTATTGTTATGGCCATTATTAAATCCATGTAGGATATTTTGCTACCATTGAAATGTAGTGAATTCCGGATATATATTTCCTGATTATTCTCTAGAATGAGTATATGGCCGAGAGAAATAACAAATGTATTGTGTGACTCACTGAATGAGAAAAATCCCAAATTATGATTATAGAAGAATATCATATTGCATTGAAAGTCGAATTTTCAAGCTTGTATGCCATAGACTGAGGTATAATGCTGATCTATAAATAAACAATAGCTTGAAGCTTTGTATTAAATGTATAGAATACAAGATGGTAAATAAGATTTTATCGATATATATTTCGAAGAAATGTCTTTTGTGTATAGAATATCAAAGAGCAATGTAATACAAGAAGTATTTGAATTTATCGTCAGAAATTACTCAAATAGAAGTTGAGTTAGAATTTTTAGATAGCTCTATGAACCAGGATATATGACTTGGATATGTTACACTCCTAGAAGGATCATGATTACATATCACAACTATGAAGTAGAGCATGCATGAAGCTGCTAAATGTCAAGCATAGAAACTAAGACACGTAAGAATGGATGAGAATTAGAATATTTAAGGTTTTCTTGAAGAACTTAAATCATGTGCTTACATACTTGTTTTGTCTTTGGAATTACTATCCTGAAGTATTAGTGGTAGCGATGCTTTAAGTTTTAATTCCCGCTGAATTAAGTGGATTATGTAAACTTGTAGAAGAGTTAATGGTTACTTTATTAGCTTAAAAACTAATATGGAGAATTTAATATTCTTAGTTGCATTTTTTACATGCAGTAATATATGTTAATATTGCATGGAATGAATTATGTTTTACATATAAACAATTGCCTATTGCCTATCTAAATAAATTTTGTATTAATTTTATCCACAAAGAAGCCTAAATTAACCATAGATGTTAGAGTTCTTTGTGCACTACTACCATGAAGGTAGAAGGAAAATTGAATTTCTTAGAAGCACATGAATAATTAAACTATACTGGCATATGAACTGATCTTAGAAGGATCAATTTAGCCAAGAAATAGTATAATTCATAAACTAAGTATTTAATACTTCAGCCTAAAAATTATAAGTTTATGTCCTACCCTGAATCTGCACACTGAATAGTATACTTAATATGTGAATTTCATGTCATAACCAATGAATGCTAGAAGTATGATTGGATTCTATGGAATGTTAGAAATGATTATTCATAGATGATGCATGAAGCATATTACTATTTGAAGTTATGGCATGAAAAGAGGAAGAAATTTTGGGTAAAGACATAAGAAAATATGGATAATATGTACTTAATAGGCATAGCTTTCCTAAATCTATCTTTAAGTATGTGTATCAGGACTTGAAGTCCTAGCCGCGTCCCTTCTGGTCGAGTTAACTTTCTCTACATTGCACTAATTGCATGTAAGTTTGTAGCTTTGCATTTTATGGTTATCTATTACGTTGGATTGAATATCAACATTCTGCATTACACATGAATGTATATCACTATGTTGTGCTCTCGTTGAGTTGCAACTATCTCCACTCCTGCATGAATATTATCATAGAAGCTATATTCATAGCTTGTAGCTATTATCTTTTCCCCTCATAATTAAATTGGCTAGCTAGCACACTATGTCTATATAGTTCTTGTTGAACTAAGGAATATTTTGCTTTCAATGTGTTGCATGCATAAGCAATATATTGGTCTATAGCCAAGTAGCCTAAAATTAGGAGGAGTTGGTTAATTTGAAATTAGCTAAATGAAGAAGTGACCCTATTGATTGGATGAAAAATTATGGAATTAAGATAGTGGGTAACACACTTAGATGATTTGGGATTTATGAAGAAAAGGCATTTGAAAATTTTGTATTAATGGCAATTAGAAATTTTTAGAAGAAATTCCATATGAATTTGTGTTGTGTGTTTTATACATTTAAAGTATATGGTCCATTTTTTATGTATGAGTAATTGGATCAATTTTTTTGGCTAAACAATAAAGAAGCTAGACAATGAAATAATTATCTAAACTATGATATGTGAAAATCAGGGGGAGAACATCTCTGAGTTTATAGCAATGCTGAATATTCTTTAAGTGCACTTTATGTATTCTAGCTCGCTGCATTTAATGAATACTAAACCCGTGTTTAAATATGTACGTGAATATTTCCCACCTCATCATAGCATACATGAATGGACCTCCACTTGTAGTTGGGAATACATGAATATGAATTATTTTAAGCCTATATTGGGGATATCTTTTGAAGTATGCTATTAAAGATCTAATATTGGCATTAGAGAGAGAGACTATTTTGAATGCCAAATATTATTTTCACATAAGGAAAAAAGATCACAAGAGAAAAATATTCCTTGAAGCTTGATGCAGGAATAGTATCATGTACTAAATCAAACAGTAGTTTGACTAATGCTCTTGTGAAGCATGAAGCAGAGCATATGCTAGATATTTTTGAAAATAAGAGGAGTAACTTGAAGTTATAAAAACCAAAAGTTATGTTTACTAGCAGTAATCTAAATGTTGTATGCTATCAAGCTAAAATCCACAGGAACATCTGTGGGTTTTAGTTGAATAGAAATAAAATAAAACTCCTTCATTCTCATGAAGAGACCACCTCATGAAGAAGGTGAAGCACCTCATGAAGAGAATCATCATGAAGATGAAATCCAACACACGAAGTGCGCACATCATTAGTGTTGGGCATGCAAAACAACAAATCATCTCTTGTTTGGGAAATAACAGAGATAGAATAATCTCACATTATAAGAAGATTGGGAGAAAATAATAGTTGTCGACAAGGCTACCTCTATAATTGCAAATGTTTCTCTTATGAGAACCCGGATCCGGAAAACAAAGTCCATGGCAAAGTTGCTTGTAGCGATTATATTGGGTCAATGAAGAAAGCAATTAAGGGTGAATCTCCTTCTAAGAAGTAAGAAGAAATTAAATGTTCTGCTATATCTCTGGTAAATGAATTGAATGAATATTGAATATGTAGTTAATAAATGGATTATGAAAATTCATATTTCTTGAAGAATATAAATTGCAATATATGAAAATTAAATCTCAAACAAGTACTAAGAAGTCTAAGGGAGAATATATTCATGAATGAATATTGGAGTCTCAAGAAGAGCATGTTCTAGAAGGAATAGTCATCGAGTGGCTTTGTAAGTGAATAACACTATCACATTATGTATATCACACAATAATCTCTCATTTAGTAGAGAATATATCTCATAGAAGAGAAATATTATTCACTAAGAATGAGAACATCCTTGAAGGATTTAATCCATGAAGGATTTACAAGTCAATTCTTAAAGAAACACCATTAATTCCTAAAGTGGATGTAGACCCGAGACAAAGAAAATGAGGAATCCTAAATACCATGAAGGTGTCATACAAACACTCAGAAAGTGTATATTATAAAGCTAGCGATAAATTGTTGATATCCTCTAAAATAGCATACAAGGTATAAGAATAATGGTGATTTTGGCAATTGAATTATCCCTTAAATGCCAAATGCAAGACTGGATTTATTATTTAGTGGTACAATCAAAATCCTGAAGATTTATAGAACATATAATTGGAAAATCCACTAAGAAAGAATTACAAGTATTCAAACTCTAGTATAAGTTTGATACACTATCTAGAAGATATTGAATGTAACTTATTTACCCCCATAATCATATGAAAGGATTTATTACTCTGAAGGATAAATTTTATTTGTGTTGCACAACTAATAAGTGGTTATTTATGCATGAAGCATATTGCTCTTGTTTGCTCATATTATAATTCATTGAAGAATGATAAGCCAACATTTTGAAAGATATACATACCATTATTAAGCACAAATTTATGAAAGGTGTAGTCTGAACAATGAAGTTCAAAGGATGACTTTACGAGGGGAGCAATTTGAGTGAATCTACCTTGAATATAATTAAAACTACTAAAATTACAAAAGATCAAGTAGATCATATTTGCTAAAACATTGAAGTTTATGCATAGATCATGAAGATAAATATCTATTCACGAAGAATAGAATATCCTAAAGAATACATGACCAAGAAGGCTAAATGTTGTACTCTTTTTTCCTATGTGAGTTTTTATTTGAAGATTTCTCACATAAGGTTTTTAATGAGACAACATGTGCAGTGCAATTAACGAATGCGATGTACTCTTTTCTCCAAGAACCGTTTTTCCCATTGGGTTTTCGGATAGTTTTTAACGAGGCATATGCATATCGTGGTAATCGTCCAAGGGGGAGTATTGCAAAACATACGGACTCTATGCTAGATGAAAAGGAGAAGGAGGAATCATAATCCTAGTCCGTTTGTATGTGAGCTCTTACCAAACTCTTAGATCTTAGCAGGACTATATATACGTAAGAGCTCTATATTGTAATTACTAATATTTAGATGAATAAATAATAGTCTCCCTATCTTGTGTCTATTTATTCGTCTACTTTTATCTACTGTGTTGATCATGAGAGACGGAGAGGGAAAGAACCTAACTGCTGACAACATGTTTTATAACCCGGATAAGCATTAACTAACAATTTTTTAGCGGCTTCCTTCGAAAAGATGAAGGTCGAAACCTCTCCCTTGTATATGTTTCAATTTCTGGACCTCCAGGAACATCAGCAATCGTCCTGTTCACTTGGCTTATAAGCCGTATTTTTTCAGCCAACAAATAATATTTTTCTTTCACAATAAATCAGTCAACAATACTTTCAGCCATGGCTTATCAGTCAAACGAACAGGCCAAATAATGTCTTGCTTGGGCTAAACAGTGCTGCTGCTGCTCGGGGAGAAATAAGGGCTAAATTAAAAGAAAACCCTCAGTATCAATCCGAGATGTACACTGACGCGCACACATGCATCTAAAAGGCAGCGGCGGTCGCCCCCATGTTGTAATGTGACAAGGCGGCACAGACGAGCACGCGCAATCGCATCCGGGACGGGCGGGCGGCAGGCGAAGACGACGACCGATCGGCGCCACCTCGCCAGGCCGCAATCTCGGCGACTAGACTAGTCGACCTGTACCGTATGTCCGCGGATCCAGCGGAGCAGGTCGATCCATCCGCCGTCCGCGAAGTGCTAATGTGTTGTGTTGTTTCCGTCTGATCGATAAGGCTGCAGGGTGGGCCACCATATGGCCAATTGGTCATTAGCCCATTACCTCAGAACTGCCAAAGTTCATTTCTATTAACTATATTAATCAAACTGTGATTCTATATACCAGATATATGCACATGCTTTGCACCGGAGCTATAAATTTGTGCACATGCCTACGGCTATGCAGGCTGGCTTGCGTCTTAGAGACGAATATATCAAAAAGACTACAAATCTAGTTACATAAAAAATATAAACCTTTCATAGTCTTTATCACCTATATCATGTATATCTAGTTTATAGAAATCTAACAAAATTGGTTTTACTTTTTTAATACTGATGCGATTCATGATCTTTAACACCTATATCGTCGTCGTGTAGATCTAGAAACCTAACTAGCTTCACCTTTTTTTAATTAATACTTGTGTGATTTAGTATTATGCATTTTACAAGTTTAAGCCGATTTGATTATTTTTAGAAAAAAATAATAAAAAGCTAATAAACAATTTTTCATTGGAAATTCTAAACTATTTCCAAATTCACGTCAATGACCACCGTATGAGCATCACACTCCAACCATCCACAATTATAGACCCAAACTTTAGAAATGTCGCCTAATCCAACGCTTAGGAACTTCTGTTTACACATCTGGCACATTGGAAGGGCATCAACCAGATCATCGTCTAAGATGATCAAGACGCCATCAATCTGGCACCACCAGTATTAGCCATGTTTTGGTTACCTTGTTCTCAACGAGCTACCAGTTTCATATGCTCGTATTTTAATTTTAATTTTAATTTTAATTTTAATGTGTATGTTTTGTACAGTTTGATGTCAAACGGAATCAACCCAAGGTGTCTCATCTCCTCCAGTACAATTTAATTTGGGCTGCTAGGTCTGGGTTAATTACCGTGTTTGCCCAAACCATGAACAAAGTTAGTAGCGAGCGAAACCATTTTGATTTTGAATAAATCTATAAAAGATGTGAATATCTTATGATATTAAAAAGAAGTGTTATTAGACCAGGTACAAATGTAGAGCTTTGTTTTCCCGGACGGAGGTGGTATAGTCGAATCAAGGACGATGCACCAATGGCAACTTCCGTGGCCGTGCCTGGCCCTCAACTACGCCACGTCACGGCGCGACACCACATCCGCCGCGGCCGCAGATGGAGATGGAGACGGCAGACGGCGCGACACCACATCCACCTCTTTTAATAAATCCCCCGCGCGCCGCCGCGCCGATGATTGATCCGACGACCCGGACGCCGGAGCCTTCAACGGAAGCGCGCGGAATGGTCCCACGGGGCTGGTCGTCGCTCGTCGGAACGGTCCCACGTCTCCGCCCGTCGTCAGCCTCTGTCTGTCTGGTTGCTGCTGTCCCTTTGGATCGGCCAGTCTTGAGACGACACACAGAGGCAGCTCGCGGTCAATGAATGCAATGCAAAGGCCTGAAAGCCGTGCCAGTCATGAGTCCAAGACCATCGCCAGGCCATCATCACCACCCAAGCATCGGCATCGCTATGCTTTCTGACCTCTGCCGGCCGGCGGCTTCTGGCTGTCCTCGCGTGCCTCGATGTGCACGGCTCCGATTCCTCCGGGAGCCAGCCCGCTCGTGGCGTACGTGGGCGTGACTGGCGTGTTGTTGGTCAATTGACAACACTCAGTCCTCACGGACTATTAACTGCTGCTTTGTTCCGTTCTCCGCAGTCGTCCATCACATCCAGAGCATGTCTAAGAGTTCTCAATCAAGCCAACGTATCACGTGTAAATCAATCAATCCGTGTAAACTTAAAAACTATTAATCAAAACCATTAGATACTGATCCAATAGATGAGGTGAGAGGTGAGATTTTATTGCACTTAAGCCCTCCACTTGCCGGTTTTTTTTTCTCTTAAGCCCCCTCAACTCATCCATTGGATCAGCATCTAGTGGTTCTAATTGGTAGTTTCCAAGTTTGCACAGGTTAGTTGGTTTACACTTGATATGTTGCCCTCAATAAAACCTCATAATCTAGGACTTTTAGCGAGAATAGAAAAAACACATCTCCAAGAGTTTCACATACCACCTCATAATATTTTGGCACTTGGAAAAAATCGCCCAACACGCGCAAAGATCCGCGCGTCTACCACGCCCGTGAAAAAGATGGAAGGGCGTGAAAAAGAATAAAGAGTAAGAAATGATTCCTGATGCAAATGTACAAGAGAGAAAATATATATATATATATATATGGTTGGTATAATTTAGAAATAGTATAGGATTCCTGATATAAAATTGTCTTCTATATTTTTGAAGTGAATTATTAGAAACTGTTGGAGATGGTCTTATTTATTCCTCCCAATACTTCTTTTGGAGCTGAAAAACACCATGTTTTTGGAAACAAATTATTGGATACTCTTGGAGGGACAGGGATTACTGACATGCCTATTGTTAGAGCATTACAAGAGATTAGCCAAACCTTTTTTAAAGGTAAATTTGGCTATTATTAAAGGAAAATGTCTTCAATAGACTCTGTAAACGACTCTCCAAATTTACTAGATCTCTATCCCACCTCATTCGTCCTCTACTTTTGGATAGCCTACCTCATGCATCTCAATTTAGATAGTCTGTTGAAGTAATCTAGTTTTTTAAGTGATATTTATTATAGACAATAGATAAATCACTAAATTTGGATAATTATTTTGGCTAATCTCTTGCGGATGCTCATTAGTTCTACACTACTCCATCCGTTCTACGTATATTGTATATCTAGGTGTATAGCAAAAGCTATATATCTAGAAAAGCCAAAATGACCTACAATTTGGGACAGAGGGTGGTATGTCCAACCTTCTTCTATTACTATTGCATGTTAATTAAATAAAATGTTCATCCCATGGATTTTATAATCGTGAAACGATTAGTTTCTCCGTCCCTTTTTATCTGTTATTCTTAGAAGTCAAATGTACTCTACTTTAATCAAATATATATAAAATGTTAATGTTATGGTAAATAATTAGTATTGTTAAATAGATCATTGAATCTATTTTCATAATAAACTTATTTAGAGATACGAATGTTGCTAATATTTTTTTACAAATCTAGTCAATGTTGAGAAAGTTTGACTAGCACGTTTCCTATGGCGACAGATAAAAAGGTATAGAGGGAGTTACATTAAACCAAAGATTTAATATCGTATACAACTAATGAAAAGGAGACTGACACAAGCCTTAATTGACATCCAACAATCAATGATACATTTCATATAAATATCATCAGTAATTAGACATAGGATCGACAACATACTCCTAGATCGTTGTGATAACCAAGTAGTGTTAGTTTGTTCCAAAGATTCTATATGAGATTCAACTAACAAAGAAACAAGAAATAAATGGAAGATCAAGTTACCACAAAAAGTCAAGGTCTATTCGTTTGGTTCTTACTAAAAGAGGTGATTTTAAGAAAAGACCATCGCTGAAATTGAATTAGAGGGGTGATGAAAAGTGTTGTTTTTTTTACAAATAAACCATCTAACATTTGTTTTTTTGGGTGTCATGTAGCACAATTACTTTGGAGGATTGCTCTAGTAGCTTTTGACAGCAACCGCCAACAAATGTGATTTTTTTTCAAACATGGTTACAACAATTAACCCAAAGTTGCAATATCAAATTTCAGTGGGAGCAAGTGTAATCTTTTTTTCCTATGTAGTTGACTAGAAACGATGTATTTTTTGGGAAAAAGGTATTAAAATCTCATTTACACGTTATTTTCAGGGTAACCTACTAGACGCAGTCCTAGTCTTTACTTCAAAAGGAGGCCAATTAACCCAATTTGAAACAGGCGTGTCAAGTGATGGAGACTACATCAATGGAGATTTTCAGTAAAAATGGGTGACCATCTTTTAATAGGCTTTGTGCTTAGTTTGCGATTAGTTTTGTACTGTGTGTTTGCTTGTGTGCTTTTTTCAGCTTCTCTTCATCAATCGGAAGCTGGAGCCTTATAATAATAGATGGTTGAGTGCAAAACTCTTGCAAAGACCAGCATAAAGAATATTCCTTTGAAAAAAGGTTAAAATAGGAATGAACAGCATGACAAACAATCCATGCTAACTCTAAATATCCACATAGATGGGTATTTGTGTTGGTGTGTAATAGGATCCGACATCAATAGCCGTAGGGGTATTATTTGTGACGGGTAGTGTGGAAGGTACCATGACACCAAAGGAGGAGGTGTTGAATTAGGTCACTTTAAAACTAAGGCCAAAGAATACAAACAAAACCCTATAAAATTTCCATCTAGATGTGCACTAGATTTTTCAAAGTGCTGTTTCTAACGCCAATGAGTTGCACCATAGGATCAAATCCTATCAACTAAACTAGCATGTTATACTAGGAAGGTAAAAGCACACAAGTAAGGAATGCAATAAGTAAATGTGAAAATGTAAATGGGTTTGAGAAGCAAATCCCCGCTTTATGATGTTTATCCCAAGGTATCGAAAAGCCTACGCTTTCCTCTAATCCTCATTGGAGCCTCTCGCAAGGATGCCCCCGCAAAGGCTAAGTTCCTAGTCGAATAACTACGTAGATAGCCCACGAGCCCTCCTCATGTGCAAATGGGGTTTTGTGTGGCATGTCGGGAACCGCTCCTACCATCTTCACTATAAGGAGCTTCGTCGAAACCGCCGAGGGCCTCTGTTCTCTCGTATGACACTAGTGCCACACCACAAATGTGATTGATGTGATCCCACAAGGTTACAACCCTCATGTGTACAACTCTAGGTGCACGCAAGCACTAATAACAATGAGATATGTGCAAACCTCACTAAACACTAGGTCCAAACCTGAAGTAAGCGTTCAAGTGGCCTCTAACTATCCTAAGCACTAATTGTAGCACTTCTATTAATTATCTAATATTCTCTTAAGCGCATGTGGTGGCTAGAGCATAAAAGAATGACCCTCAACTCAACTATAGCTTTAGCAAGCTCTAACACCCTCTGAATAGCTAGGTATGGGGGTATATATAGCCCCATCAACCAACCAAACTAGCCTGGCTATTGGAAGCCCACCTCTTTCATGGTAGCTCCCGTGCACCACTGGACCATTCCTATGCACGGTGCAAGTGCAACGCTCTAAGAACTGAAGCTCCCGTGCTTCCTCCATTGCACGTACTGTATAGTTCCGATGCATGTGGTGCCCTCTAGTTCGCACCTAAACTTTGGTGCAATCTCTGATGCTTTGCACCGTAGAGCTTTGATGCATACATTTCGGTGCACACCGGACGTATGACATGCGCTGCTTCCAACTCTGTCTCAGACTCCTTCCACCAGAAAATCCAATGCACCCACCAGAGAGCTCCGGTGCCATTGGAAAGCTCCGGTGCACTACAATGGTGGTGTGGCAGAACCGTCCGAAATAGTACATTTTCGGAGGTTTTCGTCTTCCACCAGACACTAAGCACCCCAAAAGCAAGCTACATCGGACGGATTTCGTCGAGCACACCCTAAGGAAGAACTCGAATAATCCATGTTTTTCCTCCAGGATCCAATAATGAGAACGAGTTTACAATGCTTAGTTCATTTCATACAAACAGAGTTCTTAGAAATACATTGTTATAATGCTAAGTTCAGAGTGCGAAATTTAAACAGCGGAATTACAATAAACATCTAACAGTATAATACAAGGATCCGTCTATGCCCACCAGAAAAATCCTCCACACAATAGCTACTCTTCAAGCTGCACCTACAATAGGGATAAATAAATCCTGAGTACACAATGTACTCGCAAGACTTACCAGACTAGTGGGAATAATTTTCTGACTCCAAAAGATATGATAGGATTAAGTCCACTTTTGGCCCATCAACTATTATGTTAGTCTAATTTTGACCCTCAACTACAAAACCATCTGATGCAGGCACTGGAACTTTTAAAACCGTTCAGTTTTAGCACCTCGACGCGATTGAGGCGGTTTGCGCTGACGTGTCCCTGGGTTTGACCCACCACGCTGGCATTGACCGCCACGTAGGATGGCCACGCGGGTCAAAACAGGAGCCGGCCCGCTCAGCTCTCCCTCTCCCTCTCAGTTCCTCTCAGGCACCAGGGCGGCGGCCATGGTAGAGGCGCACAACAATGGAGGCACGAGTGCCGCGCCGTGACATCACAAGGCCGAGCTTAGCACGGGAACCGGCCAAGTTGCAAAGGGGTCACCTCCCCACAGTGTATCCCACCCGCAGCAAGTCCGAGGTGGGTAGAGCAGAGTTGGGCGCGGCGGCATGCCCAGTGGCGATGGAAACTGGCGGCAAGGGCCCCATTCCCGGCGCGACTGCAAAGCTCCCTAGAACCTGTGCGAGTCCAAGATAGAGGGCATCGGGATGGACCTAGAACGGGCGAAGTGGTGTTGACTTAGTGAGGCAGAGAGCGGGGCCACGCGCGGAGCTCGAGCCATGGCAATGGCGGCCGGCGGCGCAAAATCCGCCAAATTGAACGATTACCTTGGTCAGTCTTGCGAGCAGCTGGCTTAGGGGCGTTACTAGAGAGGTGAGGAAGCCATGGCTATGAGGAATCAAAGAAGGATGCAGTTAGGCCGACGAATTTTTGGATGGGACGGCTGCTGCGATAGCAGCTGCGATGGCGTCGTGCGAGCAGTTGGCGTTGCCGCTGCGAGCGCGCGAGCAATCGCTGCCGCCGTCGCTGCGGCCATGCAGACCCGACTACTCAGGTCCCGGGTCATAAAAAAATGTTGGTAAGCCTCCATTCAGTCGAGGCGTCGAGCTCAAGCAGCCGCCGCCGCCATTGCCTGACGCGACGATGCTCCGCTCAACCCAGCGCCATCATGCCGCTCCAGCGCCATGCCCCCCAACCAATGCTGCCTCGCCGGTTGCCCATGGTCGCTGGAAGCCGGTGAAGCCAAACTTGTAAGTTTGTTTCTCCGAGACCGCGTGCTTTCTTCCTCCTTGATCCAGTTTGTTTTGGGATGTCATCCCAGCCACGGTCCGTTCCACATCCCCTGTGACTCTGGTTCCAGATGGCTCGAGCTCCTGGCGACCCAAGCGTAGGCGGGGTACAGGCACGGTGGACCCGATCGCTCTGGTCCTAGGCTCCCAGCCATCTCGGTGTGAGCGGGGGCCCCAGTGGCCGCGATGGCCCGGTGCAGGCGGGGTGAGGGCACGGCTCTGGTCCAGGCCATCCCTTCGTGGGTGGTTGCCCCAGCGGCCCCTATGACCCCGTCACCGCCAGCGGTGCGGGCAACACATGGCTCGCCACGGCGCCCATGCCGCCATGTTGGCCGCTCCCTACCCCTGCGCTGCGCTTAAGGAGGCGAGCCTACGCACGGCTCCTTGCTTGACCTCCCGCCTCCCTCTCACCTTCCCCGCCGCTGTTGCGCCACCATGCTGCGCCGCTGCAGTAGGGCCTGCGCGTGTGGCCAGCAGACCATGGACCGCCTCCCGACGAGCCACGGCCGGCCCTGGTACCACATACCAATCCTTGCTTGCACGCAACGCCACCTACCTCGCCAGGTCCGCCCTCCCCATGCTCGGCTTTCTAGCGTACGGTGAGAGTGGTGTCTTCCAGATGGGCACCGTTGGCCAACAGCTTCAAATTCATGTTTTGACCCACGCGGCTATATGACGGTCAATGCTAGCGTGGCGGGTTAAAACCAGGCGCACATCAGCGCAAACCTCCTTAATCACGTTGAGGTGCTAAAACTGAACAGTTTTGAAAGTTCCAGTGCCTAGACTAGACGGTTTTGTAGTTAGATGTCAAAATTAGACCAATATGATAGTTGAGGAGCCAAAAGTAGACTTAATCCGATATGATATGTTTTATGGTTTGCTGGGTTTCCTTTTTATGGAAAGCAATACTAGTAGTGAAGCCTTATGTATGTTTTTTATTATCAGTCCTGGTTAGTTCATTATCTAACCATTCTAGTTAAGCACATGTTCTACTTTCAAGCAAGAGTTGAGCCAATAGATCCATTTCATCATCTTTCATCTTCCAGTTCTTACTACGGTGCTAGATCGTAGACAAGTCGTACCAGATTACCCGATGATTCGTGAATCAATGTGCCCAGCTAGGTACCCCAAAACACACACCCCGCTTGTACCCCAGGCACAAGCAGGACCAACCCATCACTCTCCTGTTAAGGGGTCTCGGTCCCCGTCCAAACTTGGACTCCAAGCCCCCACACCTGAGTCCCGGACTCAGTGTGGTGCTTAGACCTCCACCATCCCCGCCTCCAATCAGTCGGTCCGGAAAGAGTCGGAACCCCCGACAAGATAGCAACGAGCCTTCTCTGCTCCTATAAACAAGTATGTGCTTAGGATAATAAGTCTGTGACCTGACTAGAATCTAATGCAACAGTCGGTCCTTAACCATCACGAACAGGGAAAACAATATAACCAAGTTGTGCCCCGTTGGCCACGGGACACAACCTCTTACACCCACCAATACTTGTACCATATTCCTACCCGGTCTCCATTTCTTTTCACCATTTTATCATGAGAGTGATAATAATAATCACCTATTGTGAGTAACGGCAGGTTACTCACTCTACCGAAAAACCTAAGCATAGCACCTACTAGACCTAAGCTAGTAGGACTCATAGGTAGTTATATCTATGCGTGTAGTTTCAATATAAATCCTGTAACGTAATTGCACATCATATATATATATTTCTAGCGATTATTCAAAATAAGGGTTATGCACCGGGGCTTGTCTTGGGCAGGCGTGGTGTCAGCTCAGTCAGTCAGTGGTGGCTCTAGGACCTCCTCCTGCATGAGGATCTCCTCCTCGTACTCTTCAATCACCTCCTCAAACTCGTGATCTCTGATGGTCACAATCTCCGCCAACTCATTCTCTACATGCATGCGATGATGATGCAACACTTAGCATTTTGGCAACAGCAACTCTTAAAATAAGAATACATCTATCAAGCTACTAAGCTAACTCTAATGACTAAGATGCTAAGCTACCCATCCTTTCCACTAAACAGGTATGAAACAATCGAGTATTATCTTAGCAACCAAAAATGCATTTCTTACTTTATTTATGATTTCATATATACTAAAACAAGGAGTACTTAGCTACCCTATTTATCAAAATATTCTAAGGCTACAAAAATTACAATGAGCACATAATAATACAATGAACCTACTGTAAAAATTTTATGGACAAAATTATTACCCATTTGCCACAAAAATTCCTATAAATACTAATCTAAATAATACTAAACACTTGCAATTGATTTAATAGGCCTTAGCATCAACCCAGACCTGCATAATCTAATCATACCATGTGATAGACAATATTTTTAGGAGCCTACCAAAATTTATCTCACAATTTTTTGACACCCAAGTGAATTGATATCAATTTCCAAAGTTTAGCTCAGAACTAAAATCAAAAGTTATTGCTATTTCTCTATGAAAAAGATAAACCAATTCTGGCCCAGCGCGGCCTGCGCACAAAATCATCCCACGACGGGGAAGCCCGCGCACATCGGCATCTTCACAAAAACACACTTGAGCTTCCGATAATTCAACCCGAGGTCCACAACACTATTCCTACAGACTGCTCCTATGCAAATAAGCCCTTCCCCTTTCTATCCTTTACAATGGCCCGGTCCTTCGGCCACCCCCGCCCGCACCAGTGTGGTGGCGATGGCATTGGACGGCCACACCGGCTAGCTGGCACCCGCGCTGGCTCCACTAACGGGCTGACACCCGTCTACAACCCTAGCGCCTACACTAGCTTAGGTTACAGGAGCGGCGGAGCTCACGGAAGTGGTGACCACGATGCGCGGCCATGCCGGCCACCCTAAGCCACCATGGGGTGAACTAGCTAGCGCTATAGCATCACTATCTTACCTTGGTTGCGGCTGCGGTGATGGTTTGGCCAGTGGTTCCCCGAACAGGGTTGGCCAAGTGCAGGTGGTGGGATACGGCGACGCGACCACGTCAGTGGCTACGGTGAGGCGGAGAGGTGTACATGGGGGCGCAAGGTGAAGTAGGGATGGAGGCTAAACTAGAGGCGTAGCTGGATTGGCCTTGAAAGGTGAGCTAGAGGCTGCCCCTGGCCGCGGCCTTACACGGCCTAAAATGGCACGGCGGAGAGGAAGCTCCCAAATTGGGGCTCGTCGCGATGCAAATCAAAGCAGTGAGGTGGCTGTTGAGACTCTGGTGACTGGGCGCACCCATGAGCACAAAGAATTGATGGCTGATGCCCGCACGAGGGCCCTCGGTGGCCGCAATGTGACCATGGTGAGCAGAGGTGCAGCAGCTGAAAATACGGCGGTAGCAGTGGCGCGGCTGTGCGCCCTGGCGGGACCCGTATGTCATGACCGAGTGCTTCTGTCCAAGGCGCAAATGACGAGCACGCCCTCCACAATCAGCCACATGCGTGCGCGAGATGGGTAGGCGTGGCATGGCCAGCACGGCCACAACGCCATTAAGGCAAGGCGAAGACGTGAGCGCAATGGGGGCACCCCACGTGCACGTGGGCAACGGGTGGTAGCAGCACAGCAAGCAGTGATGAGGCGGCCCACAATGTGACATGATGAGCGGCAGCAAGGCAGAGCGGCCGCAGTGGGGCAGCACGGTGGCCAGGGCAGGGGACTTACGTAGCGGTGGCACTACACGGGTGAAAGCTCTAGTTTGGTTTTGGTTAATTGATGAAACCCTAAGTGCTAACCTAGTTTATCAAAGTGATTATGAGATAGGTAGCACTACTCTAAGTGATGAAGCAATGATGAAGATCATGATGATGATGGTGGCATAGTGATGATCAAATGCTTGAACTTGGAAAAGAAGAAAGAGAAAAACAAAAGGCTCAAGGTAAAAGTATAAAATGTAGGAGCTATTTTGTTTTAGTGATCAAGACACTTAGTGAGTGTGATCACATTTAGGATAGAGAGCCATACTATTAAGAGGAGTGAAACTCGTATCCAAATGCGGTTATCAAAGTGCCACTAGATGCTCTAATTCATTGCATATGCATTTAGGATCTAGTGGAGTGCTAACACCCTTGAAAATGTTTGTAAAAATATGCTAACACATGTGCACAAGGTGATACACTTGGTGGTTGGCACATTTGAGCAAGGGTGAAGAAGATAGATTTGAAAAGGAGTTAGTCACGCTAGTTACAGAGTGACCGGACGCGTCCGGTATGGTGACCGGACACGTCTAGTATTTGGCGACGAACTCAGTGATCGGACGAGTCTGGTCGCCACACCGGACACGTCCGGTATGAATCAGCAAACATAGTGTTCGGCATAACAGTTGATCGGACACTAGCAGTGTCCAGTCCGGTGTGACCGAACGTGTCTGGTCGAGCGTCGATGCTTACTGTACTCGACCGGACGCTGAGGCTCAGCGTCCAGTTAGTTTCTAACAGACACGTCCGGTCGGCCCTGGGGCTTACTAGACTCGACCGAACGCAGCGGCTCAGCGTTCGGTCATTTGTGTTTGAGCATCCGGTCGTCGGCAGAATGGGCAGCAATGGCTATGTTGGTTTGAACTGGACACATGGCAGTCTGGGAGCTACCGAACACGTCCAGTAGGCTGACCGGACGCATCTGGTATTCACGATAGGAGCATCCGGTGCATTCTGACCGGAGCGTCCGGTTGATGCGCAGTTAGCCAAATAATTGAGCCAACGGCTCTATTTCATGGGGGCTTCTATTTAAGCCCCATGGCCAGCTCAAGCTCACCCTCTTGCACATTTTCATTGACATAGCAACCTTGTGAGCTTAGCAAAAGTCCTCCTACTCATCTCCATCATTGATCCATCATCTTTGTGAGATTGGGAGAGAATCCAAGTGCATTGATTGAGTGATTGCATCTAGAGGCACTTGGTATTCGTGTTGCGCAGCGGATTTCGCTTGTTACTCTTGGTGGTTGCCACCACCTAGATGGCTTGGCGCAGCGGTGGAGGATCGACATGAGTTGGTGATTGTTCGTGGCCGTCTTCGGTGATTGTGAGGGGAGTTGTACCTTCCCTAGTGGAGTGCCGAAAGGTAACTCTAGTAAATTGCTCATGTCATTGAGTTACCTCACTTGTGGGTAGGTTCTTGCGATGTCCAATCGTGTCGATGAGGTTTGTGAAACACCTCTTAGCCGCCGAACCACCAAGTGTTGATCGACACAACAAGGACTAGCATGTTGGCAAGCACGTGAACCTCGGGAGAAAAATCAGTTGTCTCTTACCATTTGATATTCTCCCGATGATTGGTTTCATATTCATCTTGTGATTGGTTCATTCCTCTACATGGCGGTATAGCCATCCTACTCACTCATTTATATTCTTGCAAACTAGTTGTAGCAAGCTCTTTAGTGTAATTAGATTTGAGAGCTTGCTTTGCTATTTAAGTTTGCTTAGTGGAGCTCTTTAGAGTAGTAAGTTTGAGAGCTCTTGGTGAGTAGTAACATTGTAAGTTGTGTGCTTAGTAATCATTGCAACTAGAATTATTGGATAGGTGGCTTGCAACCCTTGTAGAGCTAGAGCAAGTTTGCATTTAGCCTTTTGTCATACTAATCAAATTGCTCTAGTTGATTTGTAGATTTTTAAATAGGCTATTCACCCCCTCTCTAGCCATACTAGAACCTTTCAAGTGGTATCAGAACTGTGGTCACCGTTTGATTAAAGGCTTAACAACCTCGGTGTCAAATTATGGCTCAAGTTGTGTTCAACCATGTCGGGGGCAAACCACCGTTCTTTGATGGCACATGCTATGATTATTGGAAGAGAAAGATGAGGATGTATCTTGGTTGAATCAATGATCAAGTATGGGAAGTGACTAAAAATGACTATGCTATCATTGATCCCGATGATCCCACCAACCAAGATAAGATCAACAAGTAATGCAATACAATGGCTCTCAACACCATATACAATGCCATTGATTCCAAGGTGTTTGAGCAAATCAAGGATTGTGAAAGAGCAAATGAAGTGTGGAAAAGATTGGAAGAAACTTATGAGGGCACACCGGCGGTGAAGAGTGCCAAGTTGTATATCCTCAAGGATAAATTGACAAGCTTCAAGATGAAGGAAGATGAGAGCATTCTGGAGATGTTCCATCGATTGCAAGTGATTGTCAATGATTTGAAGGCATTGGGAGAGAAGATCAAGGATGATGATATCTCTCATCGGTTCTTGATGTGCCTACCTCCAAGATTTGAGATGTTGAGATTGCTCATCATAAGAGGAGGATTGAAGGAGATTACCCCCAACCAAGTACTAGGTGATGTCATGACCCAAGAGATATACCATGTGGAAAGGGAGGGGGATGACAAGGATGACAAGAAGGAAGAAGAAGACAAGAAGAAGAAGAGTATAGCATTCAAGGCTAGCTCATCATCATCCAAGAACAAGGGCAAGTCCAAGAAAGAATGAAGCGATGATGATGATCTTAGTGATATTGATAATGAAGCTATGGCCCTCTTTGTCCGCAAGATGAGAAAATTCATGAATAAGAAGGGCTATGGTGCAAGAAAGAGAAGAGATCACACCAAGAGCAAAGAGTATGTGAGAAGATGCTATAATTGCAAGAGCCCTAATCATGTTGTAGCAAATTGTCCCTACAATAGTGATAATGATGAAGATGAGAAGAAGAAGCACAAGAAAGATAAGAATGAAAAGAAGGAGAAGAGAATGACCTTCCAAAAGAAGAAGAAGGGTGGAGGCTATGTAGTCACTTGGGATAGTGATGGTTCCTCGGATGGTGATAGCTCTAGTGATGATGACAAGAAATCTATTAAGAGAGCACTAGCAAGCATCGCCATCAACAAGAAGCTCTCCATCTTTGACACTCCATCGACATGTCTCATGGCAAAGCCTACCAAGGTAAAATATGATGAGAGTGATGATGATGAATGTGAAAGCGACTCTTGTAGGAATGATAATGATGATGATGAGGATGAGGAGTACACCAAGGAGGAGCTCTTGGACATGTGTGAGCATGTGCACGCTTGCAATGAGATGAAGAGAAAGGAGTGCAAAGAATTGTGCAAGAAAGTAAAATTTCTTGAGCAATCCTTTGATGAGCTCAATGCTACTCATGAGAGGCTAATGGAAGCCCATGAGAAGCTTGGAAAAGCTCACTCTAAGCTTGAAAAGACTCACTCCTCTCTCATTGAGCAAGTCAAAGTGGAGGAAGCCAAGAAGGAGCAAGTGATCATATCATGTGATGTGAGACTAACATGTGATCTTATTAATGAATCTATTTTTGTTTCTCCCACCAACACTTCTTGTAGCACTACCACTTCCACTTCACCCTTGAGTGATGGTCTCACTTGTGAAAACTCACTAAAAGTGGAAAATGAGACCCTCAAGAAGGAGGTGAATGAGCTCACTCGTGCCTTAGGCAACGCCTATGGTGGAGATGCCCGCTTGCTAAAGTGCTTGGGTAGCCAAAGGTTTTCTCTCAACAAAGAGGGATTAGGCTATACCTCCAAGAAAGGCAAGGCGGCCTTTGTCACTCCCAAAGCTAGCTTTGCGAAGGGCAATGGTCAGTTTTGCAATAGATGCAAGCAAATTGGGCATATAGAGCAAAATTGCAAGACTAATAAGAACAAGCTACCTAATGTATCATCAATTAAATTTGATTCTTGTTACATGCTTTTTAAGGGTGCCAATGGTGTGAAGGCTAAGTTCATTGGTATACCAATTGTGGGCCCAAAGAAGAAGGCCATTTGGATACCAAAGACCTTGGTGACTTACCTACAAGGACCCAAGCAAGTTTGGGTACCTAAAAAGAATTGATCCTCTTTTGTAGGTCAATTATAAAGCCAGAGGAAGGCATTGGGTGCTTGATAGTGGGTGCACACAACACATGACCGGTGATCCAAGAATGTTCAATTCAATCAATGAAAACAAGAGAAATGGGATTGATAGTATCACATTTGGTGACAATGGCAAAGGCAAGGTCAAAGGGCTTGGTAAGATTGCAATATCCAATGACTTGAGCATTTTCAATGTGCTACTAGTAGAGAGCTTGAACTTCAACTTATTGTTGGTAGCTCAATTGTGTGATCTTGGTTTCAAGTGCATATTTGGTGTGGATGATGTAGAGATCATAAGTGTAGATGGCTCTAACTTGATATTCAAAGGATTTAGATATGAGAATCTATACTTAGTTGATTTCAATGCTAGAGAAGCTCAATTGTCAACATGTTTGATCACTAAGTCTAGCATGGGTTGGTTATGGCATAGAAGGCTTGGTCATGTTGGAATGAAACAATTGAACAAGTTGATCAAGCATGATTTAGTTAGAGGCTTGAAAGATGTCACTTTTGAGAAAGATAAGCTATGTAGTGCATGTCAAGCCAGAGAGCAAGTTGGTAATACACATCCTAAGAAGAGTATGATGAGCACATCTAAGGCATTTGAGCTAATGCATATGGACTTGTTTGGACCAACCACATACACTAGCATTGGAGGAAACAAATATAGATTTGTGATTGTGGATGATTTCACTAGATATGCATGGGTCTTCTTTCTTGTTGACAAGAGTGATGTGTTTGCAACATTCAAATCTTTTGTCAAAGGCATTCACAATGAGTTTGAAACAACCATCAAGAAAGTTAGAAGTGACAATGATAGTGAATTCAAGAACACTAGAATTGATGAGTTGTGTGATGAATTTGGAATTAGACATCAATTCTCGGCCAAGTACACTCCTTAATCAAATGGCTTAGTTGAAAGGAAGAATAGAACTTTGATTGACATGGCAAGATCAATGTTGAGTGAGTACAATGTGAGTCATTCATTTTGGGCCGAAGCAATCAACACGGCTTGGTATTATAGCAACCGACTCTATTGTCACCCCATGATGGAGAAGACACCTTATGAGCTTTTGAATGGAAGAAAGCCCAACATAGCATACTTTTGGGTCTTTGGTTGTAAATGCTACATATTGAAGAAAGGCACTAGATTAAGCAAGTTTAAAAAGAAATGTGATGAAGGTTTCTTGCTTGGTTACTCCACTACTAGCAAAGCTTATAGAGTTTGGAATTTGGCTAGTGGTACTCTTGAGGAGGTTCATGATGTGGAGTTTGATGAAACAAATGGTTCCCAAGCGGAAGATGAGAATCTAGATGATGTGAAAGGCACTCAATTGATCAAGGCAATGAGAAACATGGACATTGGTGAGTTAAGGCCTAGAAAGGTGATTGATATTGAAGATGACAAGAATCAAGTGCTCTCTAACTCAAATATGCAAGCTAGTGGTTCTCATGATTAAATCCAAGCAAGCACTAGTGACGGCAATGTGCAAGATCAACAAATGGCTAGTTCATCATCTCAACCAAGTGATCAATCAAATGCTAGCAATCAAGTGCAAGTGCTTCAACCAACCAATGTTGCAAGAGATCATCCATTGGACACTATCATTGGTGATATTTCAAGAGGTGTGCAAACAAGATCAAGATTGGCTTCATTTTGTGAGTATTTCTCATTTATGTCATCCATTGAACCTAAGAAGATAGATGAAGCTTTGAGGGATGTTGATTGGGTCAATGCTATGCATGAAGAGCTAAACAACTTCACAAGAAACCAAGTATGGGATTTAGTTGAGAGGCCTAAGGATCATAATGTGATTGGAATCAAGTGGGTCTTTCAGAATAAGCAAGATCAAGATGGGATAGTAATGAGGAACAAAGCAAGATTAGTGGCTCAAGGTTACACTCAAGTTGAAGGTCTTGACTTTGGAGAAACATATGCCCCAGTTGCAAGATTGGAAGCAATTAGGATCTTGCTAGCTTATGCTTATGCCCACAACATCAAGTTGTACCAAATGGATGTAAAAAGTGCATTTCTCAATGGGTACATCAATGAGCTTGTGTATGTTGAGCAACCTCCTAGTTTTGAATATGAAAAGAAACCCAACCATGTTTACAAGTTGAGAAAGGCTTTGTATGGATTGAAACAAGCACCTAGAGCATGGTATGAGAGATTGAGGGATTTCCTACTCTCTAAGGGATTCAAGATGGGAAAGGTTGACACCACTCTCTTCACCAAGAAGCTTGGAAATGACTTGTTTGTAATAAAAATCTATGTTGATGATATCATTTTTGTGTCAACAAATCAAGATTTTTGTGAGAAGTTTGGCAAGATGATGGCAAGTGAGTTTGAGATGTCCATGATTGGAGAGCTTAGTTACTTCCTTGGTCTTCAAATCAAGCAAATGAAGAATGACACATTTGTGAGTCAAGGCAAGTATATCAAGGACATGCTCAAGAAGTTTGGAATGGATGATAGTAAAGCTATTAGTGCACCAATGGGGACAAGTGGAAGCTTGGATAGTGATGCTAGTGGCAACATGGTGGATCAAAAGATGTATCGGTCCATGATTGGAAGTTTACTCTATGTGACCGCATCAAGGACGGATGTGATGTTTAGTGTATGCATGTGTGCTAGATTTCAAGCCTCACCAAGAGAAAGTCATTTGAAGGCAACTAAGAGAATATTGAGGTACTTGAAGCATACACAACATGTTGGATTATGGTATCCCAAAGGAGCAAGATTTGAGTTGATTGGATATTCGGACTCCGATTACGCGGGATGCAAAGTTGAGAGAAAGAGCACATCGGGCATATGTCAACTATTGGGAAGATCACTTATATTTTGGTCATCAAAGAAGCAAAATAGTATAGCACTTTCAACCGCCAAAGCGGAATACATTTCGGCTGGTAGTTGTTGTGCTCAATTACTTTGGATGAAGGCTACTTTTAGTGATTTTGGAATCAAGTTCAAGCAAGTGCCATTGCTATGTGACAATGAAAGTGCCGTAAAGCTCACCAACAACCCGGTTCAACACTCAAGAACAAAGCATATAGATGTTCGTCATCATTTCATAAGAGATCACCAACAAAAAGGGGACATTTGCATAGAGAGTGTGGGCACCGAAGATCAACTTGCCGACATATTCACTAAGCCACTTGATGAAAAGAGGTTTTGCAAGCTAAGGAATGAATTGAACATACTTGACTTCTCCAATATGTGTTGATGCACCCCTCTAACTTATATGACATGCCTCTCCTTCGAGCAATCCAAGGTAAAAGTTGATTGGCATGGCATACATCCTTGCTAAGGACATGATTAGTGCATCTAGACATATTTCACACTTGAATAGGCTCATTCATGAAAATCAAATGAATTTGATGCTTGTATGGTACCACTATTGCTTGTATGTTTGAAATGATCTAGTGGTAGCATATGACATGTTTGTGGGCTTGTAAACCTAGTGTTTGATCTAGAAAAATGAGCTATAAGTGTTTAACTCAACATGGTACAAGATAACCCTTATTTGGAGGTGTGAAGAAGCTTGTCCTTGGATCAAACCGAGTTAAATATCTTTTGCAAGTAAACTAGATTGAACCAAATTGAAAAATGATCCGCATTTCACATGGTTTCACCCCAATCTATCTATAATTTGAACCTATCTCTACTTCAAGCCTTTGTGGTCATTGATGACAAAGGGGGGGAGAAACAAAGATATAGGGGAGTATTTGACATAGGGGGAGAGATATGATAAAAGAAAGGGATCAATTAAAATTTTGAGCACACAAGTAGGGGGAGCAAGCTCATAAACTTGTATGGTGCATTTGAATGTGCATTTCATGTGTTTGCTTGCATGGCACAAGTTCTAAATTTCAACATCCATGCTTGTGTGATGTATGCTAATTGTAAATTGGCATGATGAAATGAAAATCTAGTATGCACAGGACATCTAATGATTTCATTCCCATGTATTTACAAGTGGTATCTAGCTATCAAATGGTATCTAGCTAAAGTAACTAGCCTTATGTTCATCATATGGAAACTAGACCCCTACTTGTAATGTTGATCTCATGGGGTATTCTAGTTTTTGTGTATGTCTAGTTACTAATGGTGCTAAGGATGGTATATTAGTGCACTCTGATTGGTATCACGCTTCAAAGGTCCATCTCTTATACCTTAGCATCATTTGATAGACATTGTCTCCTATATTTCCTATTTAAGCATATGTGCAAAGCTACAATCCAAACTCTTAGCACATATGTAGGCGGAGCAATTGCTACCATATGGAGTTCATGAAACTTGTCCATATCCTTTACACATGGTAAATATGCTTGGGCAAGCAACATGAATTCAATTGAATCTTATTTCATATCTTTGTGTAAGGGTTGTCATCAATTACCAAAAAGGGGAAGATTGAAAGCTCTAGTTTGGTTTTGGTTAATTGATGAAACCCTAAGTGCTAACCTAGTTTATCAAAGTGATTATGAGATAGGTAGCACTACTCCAAGTGATGAAGCAATGACGAAGATCATGATGATGATGGGGTCATAGTGATGATCAAATGCTTGAACTTGGAAAAGAAGAAAGAGAAAAAACAAAAGGCTCGAGGCAAAGGTATAAAATGTAGGAGCCATTTTGTTTTAGTGATCAAGACACTTAGTGAGTGTGATCACATTTAGGATAGATAGCCGTACTATTAAGAGGAGTGAAACTCGTATTGAAATGCGGTTATCAAAGTGCCACTAGATGCTCTAATTCATTGCATATGCATTTAGGATCTAGTGGAGTGCTAACACCCTTGAAAATGTTTGTGAAAATATGCTAACACATGTGCACAAGGTGATACACTTGGTGGTTGGCACATTTGAGCAAGGGTGAAGAAGATAGAGTTGAAAAGGAGTTAGTCGCGCTGGTTACAGAGTGACCGGACGCATCCGGTATGGTGACCGGACACGTCCAGTATTTGGCGACGAACTCAGCGACCGGACGCGTCCGGTTGCCACACCGGACACGTCCGGTATGAATTAGCAAACACGGTGTTCGGCAGAATAGTTGATCGGACGCTGGCAGCGTCTGGTCCGGTGTGACCGGACGCGTCCGGTCGAGCGTGGATGCTTACTGTACTCGACCGGACGCTGAGGCTCAGCATCCGGTCCGTTTCTAACTGACATGTCCGGTCGGCCCTGGGGCTTACTGGACTCGACCGGACGCAGCGGCTCAGCGTCCGGTCATTTGTGTTTGAGTGTCTGGTCGTCGGCAGAATGGGTAGCAACGGCTATGTTGGTTTGAACTGTATACGTGGCAGTCTAGGAGCTACCGGACACGTCCGGTAGGCTGACCGGACATGTCTGGTATTCACGATCGGAGCGTCCGGTGCTGCGTCCGGTGCATTCTAACCAGAGCATCCGGTCGATGCGCAGTCAGCCAAATAATTGAGCCAACGGCTCTATTTCATGGGGGCTTCTATTTAAGCCCCATGGCCGGCTCAAGCTAGTTACAGAGTGACCGGACGCGTCCGGTATGGTGACCGGACACGTCCAGTATTTGGCGACGAACTCAGCGATCGGACGAGTCTAGTCGCCACACCGGACACGTCCGGTATGAATCAACAAACATAGTGTTCGGCATAACAGTTGATCGGACACTGGCAGCGTTCGGTCTGGTGTGACCGAACGTGTCTGGTCGAGCGTCGATGCTTACTGTACTCGACCGGACGCTGAGGCTCAGCGTCCGGTTAGTTTCTAACAGACACGTCTGGTCGGCCCTGGGGCTTACTAGACTCGACCGAACGCAGCGGCTCAGCGTCCGGTCATTTGTGTTTGAGCATCCGGTCGTCGGCAGAATGGGCAGCAATGGCTATGTTGGTTTGAACTGGACACATGGCAGTCTAGGAGCTACCGAACACGTCCAGTAGGCTGACCGGACGCATCTGGTATTCACGATAGGAGCGTCCGGTGCATTCTGACCGGAGCGTCCGATTGATGCGCAGTCAGCCAAATAATTGAGCCAACGGCTCTATTTCATGGGGGCCTCTATTTAAGCCCCATGGCCAGCTCAAGCTCACCCTCTTGTGCATTTTCATTGACATAGCAACCTTGCGAGCTTAGCCAAAGTCCTCCCACTCATCTCCATCATTGATCCATCATCTTTGTGAGATTGGGAGAGAATCCAAGTGCATTGCTTGAGTGATTGCATCTAGAGGCACTTGGTATTCGTGTTACGCTGTGGATTTCACTTGTTACTCTTGGTGGTTGCCACCACCTAGATAGCTCGGCGCAGCGGTGGAGGATCGGCACGAGTTGGTGATTGTTCGTGGCCGTCTCCGGTGATTGTGAGGGGAGTTGTACCTTCCCCGGCGGAGTGCCGAAAGGTAACTCTAGTAAATTGCTCGTGTCATTGAGTTACCTCACTTGTGGGTAGGTTCTTGCGGTGTCCAATCATGTGGACGAGGTTTGTGAAACACCTCTTAGCCGCCGAACCACCAAGTGTTGGTTGACACAACGGGGACTAGCGTGTTGGCAAGCACATGAACCTCGGGAGAAAAATCAGTTGTCTCTTGCCATTTGATATTCTCCCGGTGATTTGTTTCATATTAATCTTGTGATTGGTTCATTCCTCTACACAGCGGTATAGCCATCCTACTCACTCGTTTATATTCTTGCAAACTAGTTGTAGCAAGCTCTTTAGTGTAATTAGATTTGAGAGCTTGCTTTGCTATTTAAGTTTGCTTAGTGGAGCTCTTTAGAGTAGTAAGTTTGAGAGCTCTTGGTGAGTAGTAACATTGCAAGTTGTGTGCTTAGTAATCATTGCAACTAGAATTGTTGGATAGGTGGCTTACAACCCTTGTAGAGCTAGAGTAAGTTTGCATTTAGCCTTTTGTCATACTAATCAAATTGCTCTAGTTGATTTGTAGATTTTTAAATAGGCTATTCACCCCACCCCCTCTAGCCATACTAGGACCTTTCAGCGGGCCGGCCAACCGGCCATGGCGGACAACCGAGCACAGCTAGTGCACGCGCACGGGCGTCCGACGCGGCGATGTCGTAGCTTGGGAATGCGGTGATCATGCCCACGCTTGGGAAGCGACTGAAGACGCGTCGTGCACGCTTTTTAAAGAATCACAAAAACTAAACCGTTGATCCCATTCCAAAACCAGCTATGCCATCACCTAGAGGGTACATTAGGTCACTAAAACAACCCATAACACTACCCTACTTCTTAACTTGATTGCCTTACAAAATTACCAAACATCGCAATGTCTAGCTCACCAAAAGTTTATGAAATCTTCTAAGTGTTGAATGACTTTCTATTCCTAGTTGCCTTTCCAAACCCTTAGAAATATAAGCTAGCAACATTATTTATCAACACCAAGTATTTCATTGTCATCTACAAAGTTTGTACTTCCAACTTTATTTAAGTGTTGCATATGTGTTCTATATTATTTTTGTTCAATAAAAATTGGTTTACAACCCTACTTGATAATTACGCGAATCATGGAATAACCTTCCGATTACGTTACCACACTTCACCTACTCATTTCACCACATGCATTAACACACAAATATGATGCTCATGACATGTTTTAATAGATGATTAATGGTGTAACACTGATGGTGTTACTGGTGGTGTTCTAAATGTATTTCTTTGCGTCTATTTGTACGACTCTGTCTTTGATCATCATTTTAGGTGTTCATTGCTTGATCTCCACCTAAGCATAACTCATGTTCATCCTTGTATCTTGTGAACTGAATGTATTTCTTATTAAAAGATGATTCAAGATCCTAGATTGTATTCTTAGTTTTTGCAATGGCATAAATAGTCAAGTTGGTGCTCTAGCTATTGATGACTTTACTCTATCAAAGAATTAGGTATGTATCCTACTATTCTTTTTAAAAATAGGGCAATTACAATTAAACTATATTGCAATTTTCTGATCACAATGTAAAATTTTATCTTGAGTAGCAGCTTTATATACTAACTATTTCTTGAAAAGTTGAAATATAATGGATTCTGGATTTACTTAGAGCTAATTTGTGCATGTTTGGAACAGAGTTTTTTCCTTAGGAATTTTGGAGTCTTCCGTTCCTTTTGGAAAGGATTCATGTGATACCGTTAAGAACAGAGGAACTCTGGTTTCCATTCCTTTGGTAAGTCAACAGGCCATGTGCAATTTACAGGAAATAAAGCATATATGAACACATCTTCGTTGCTCTCTTCCTTCCTATAATCCAAACAGCAAATTTTAAACATTCTTCTGATTCGGATTCCAGTGGTTTTTTTACTTATACTACATCATATATATTCATGTGTTTTTTCCCTACACTATTTTAGTTTCTACGTTCCAAATAGGGCCTAAAAATGGTAATTTCAAAACATATATATGCATACTTTATGATTATTTAATATTTTTCATAGTAGCATACGCTGGGAATTTAAAAGTAAATTTGAGGATTTGTTATAATTTATTTTTATAGCAGTGGAGTAGGTAGTTTATATGCAAATTTAAATTTTTTACTTATATTATCTATTACAATGACATATACGAGTAATTTGATGCAATCTACATGGTTACTTTAGATTATGTTTAATGACAAATGTGGACAATTCCTTAGAAACATTTTATGCCTAATGGTTATCATTGTCGATGATAATTGTAGTCTAGCAACTATGCTGATGGTTGGGTGTTTTTTTCTCTGAGATTTTTTTAGGATTTTTTTCTAGAGCACCTTATAAAATAGTAACGACATGTTTCATTATAATTAGTATATGTAGAGACTCCATTAGTGACTCTAGTTAATAGTAAGATAGTCCATCCGACCATACCTTCGACACACATGACTCTAGAACCCTAGTTGTTCTATAGGAGCGAGGGCTATAAAAGAACACCAAAGGATCCTTCGTTCTGAATTGGAAATCGGTGCTACCTACTGCCTACCTGATGCCATTGTTCCAAAAAGGAACAGCCCTTCATGTGCATGCCCAAAAGGTGATGGATGCAGCAGGCATGCAACACAGTTAGCTGACAAAAGGAGCTTAACAACTTCAGATCTGCCCTAGTGAAACGTTTTGGAGAAAAGCGAAGAAAGATGAGGCAGCACTGCAGGAAAAAAAAAGTTTCCCTTTTGATCCTTTTGACCTCAGCAATGCACATGACGAACCATGTCAACTTCAGAAACTAAAATCTTTCAACTATGTAATGATCGAGGCGCTGTTTGATTTTCGGGGACTAATCTTTAGTTCTACCACATCGGATGTTTGGACACCAAAACTAATTGCACATATAGGTTGTCGGGTTCATAAACCCGGAGTCCCCAATAGACCTGCTTACCTGCAAAACCCGACCCAGCAGGCGGCGCAGCGACAACGTGCACCTGGGCCGGCCCAGATACAAAATGATAGGCTAGGACAATGATCCGGTTCCCGACCGGAAGGCCTAGCCAAGGTGGAACCGCGGTCTGGCTCCGACCTTCTTCTCCGACCGAGGATACGCCAGACCTTTGCTTGCTGCTTTTTTCCGACTAACACAAACGGGACCGACTGGGAACGACTGACCGGGGACGCCCGCTCGGTGAGGGTCCGGAGATCAAGCGGAGCAGATAAGGTAAGGCGCTCAAGTCAACCGCAATACCGAGGACTATACCCTGCCATGCCCTACGCACCTGCAGGACGGTGCCACCAGGCCATGCCACACATACACTATACAACCTTCCAGACACGTCAGAGCACAAACAGTATTGTAGGCGCCGACGTTTACCGTACTAGTCGAACACGGTAGAGCCTGCGTCTGAACATAAACAGTATTGTGGACGCCAATAATCGTCTCATACCCGACAGCGTGGGCAACAACACTAGGTAGCACATGTACACACACTCTCTCTCTCTCTTTCTGACTTGTAAGGCCATCCCCTTCAACTATAAAAGGAGGTGAGCTCTCTCCTTAAAAAAACACCGGTCTCTCTCGGGAAAAAAGAGGCTAGACGACTCAAGGACTCGACGACCTGAGGACTCGAACAGTTTGACAGCTCTAGAACTCGACAGCTACATAGAGCATACACTCCAATACTTAGCACACGTTAGAGCACCCATCACTCTCTTCCATTCGGCTCAGAGTCCGACCAAGCCTCTAACACTCTCTTCTCATTCCTCACTCGTTTGTAACCCCACAGCAAACTTCGAGCACCTGGGCTCAGGAATAAAGTCACCGATCGACTAAAACTGGACGTAAGGCGCGTTGCCTGAACCAGTATAAATCCTATGTCATTGAGTGTTAGGCCATATCAGGCCACATCCGATCACAACGCACGACAAAACTACAAATATTTACTTGTTGGTCAAATTTTGCACCGATAGTTGGCGTCGTCCGTGGGGAGAATGCCGTGTGTTCACGCTTTTGGTCTTCGGATGGCCCACCTTTCCACCATCTTTGACATGGCGGGCTCCAGCGATATGATTCACTTTGGTTCACTGAAGTTTTCCACGCCCCACCTGTTGGGATGTGGGTTCCTCCCGTCTTCATGCCACTCCAGACCTTCCTCTTCGGGAGTCTAGACTTCATCATCGACTGGCTCGACGTACTCTGCCTTCGCGACGAGGTGCTTGTCCTGGCATCCACTGGAGGAGGAGCGCTCTCCACCAGCCCTGGGCCACTCGATGACCCCAACATCGAGACACTCGCGCTTCACCTCGAGCCCATGCTGGGATCAAACCCCATGGTGAGTCATGTACATATTGTTCTTTACTAACTATGTAACACCTTCTGCTGACTCTGTGGAGGGACCTCGTTGTCCCCACCATGACCGCCATGTGACTGGTTCCCCTATGGCTTCACATCCACCATGGACGCGTCCGCATGAGTGCTTTGAAGGATGTTGACACCGCCCCCTCTCACGTCTGAGTTTGTGGGGATGGCAGGCTATGCTACCGCCTCCTTCCATGACCTCGTCGACGACGAGGTCGAAAGCGATGGCTCCAGCATCGGCGATGTTGTGGCACCTAGCCACCCTTTGTCCTGGGAGTGCGCTATGGCGGATGCCCTAGGACAACCACCGGTGGTAGCAGAGTCTCTGCAGACTCACACCCCTCTGGACCCCCATGCAAAGGCCCTGGTGCGTGCATAGGAGCATGGCGAGGAGTTACGACAAAGACGGTAGAGCCAGCCGCCACCTGCGCTGGCGCGCTCAGTGCAGCACACTGCGCCACATGCGCGTAACCCAGCGAGTGGCACTCGTGGTCATGCCTGTTAGGTCTAATGTAACATCCTAGGGTGAAGGGAACAACCCCCCTCAGCTTGCTTGGGCTGGTCAGAACATCACTGCTATGGCAATGCTTCTGTGCGGCCTCCTTTAGCATGCCAAACCCTAGAAACAGGCAATCCACTGGAAACTCCAGGTGCTGTGGAGACCGCCGCCATTCAGTAGGCAGAGAGCTCCATGTCATGACATCGGCTCGTAGCCTCTTGCCCCATCGGGGGACTAGAGCCGCACTAGTCGAATCGCTCCGTCCACTCGCCACTGTAGTTTTCAGGCATGGGGTAGGAAGCCACAGCTGCACCGCAGCATGACCCGCTGCCCACTCCATGCCAACCACCTATGCGCGAATGGCTCAGATTGAACCATGACGCTCGCAATGTCATCAACAATCGACGCCACGTCCGACACGATGATGACGTCTATCGAGTGGCGGCGAGAGCATGCGGCGCAGGCCCCGACCTGACCATTGAGAAGTGCAGGGACACGCACCCCAGGCATGGTGGCTAACCAAATGACCAAAGCCCTAGCCTGGATGGCCCAGGGCCATGAGCCTTTGGTCGTCGCATCTAGAAAGCGATGTTCCCACAACTTTTCCGACCGCCCACCAACATTGCCAGGTACACTGGGGAGACAAACCTCGGTATATGGCTCGAAGACTTCTAGCTCGCCTACCGAGCCAGAGGAGTGGATGATAACTACTTCATCATCCAGTACCTCCCCATCTACGTGGAAGAGCATGTTCGATCATGGCTCGAATTCCTTCCACCCAACAGCATCCACGACTAGGCGGATCTCAAGAGAGTCTTCGTCAAAAATTTCCAGGGGACGTATGTCTGTCCTAGGAATTCCTAGGACCTCAAGAGATGCCAGCAAGAGCCCAACGAGTCCCTACAGGATTACATCCGTAGGTTCTCAAAGCAGTGCAACTCCCTCCCTAATGTCATCGATGCGAACGTCATCAACATGTTCCTCTCTGGGACAACTTGTGAGTCCTTGATCCACAAGCTCTCTTGTGTGAAGCCCCATACCACCCGTGACCTGCTCGACATCGCCACGAACCACACCTTCGGCAAAGAGGCTGTCGGCGCGGTCTTCAGCGATGGTCGGGACAGGGGCAAGGCCAAGCATGAAGACCAAGGCGAGTGCCCCTCCATACAAAGGGGCAAGAATAAAAAGAAGGATCGGCACCGACCGACCAACCCAGCTTTGGTCGATGCGACCGACCGAGCGGGGAAGCAGCCCCAGCAGAGCTGGCCCAACCACTTCGACAAGCTCATGGAGAGTTCATGCACCAACCACGCCTATCCCGTCAAACAGCTCTACAAGGACTGTGAGCTCCTTAAGCGCTTCCTGCAGCAAGCAGCCAAGTCAAAGGAAGGGAAAAGGCAAGGAGGAGGCGGCTAAGAAAGGAGGCATGGCAGGCAAGGATGATGATGGCTTCCTCGACACCGAGGAATGCCTCATGATCTTTGGGGGATCTGACACCACCCACTCCAAACACCAGGACAAGGTACGTAATAGAGAGGCATGCGTCGCTGAGTCGTCTGTCCCCTCTTTCCTTAGCTAGTCAGACTCCCCAACCACCTTTGATCAAAGAGACCATCCTTCCCACATCGCCCGACCGGGTCGCTACACGCTCGTCGTCGACCCCATCGTCCGCAAGAAGCGCCTCACCAAGGTGTTGATGGACGGAGGCAGTGGCCTCAACATTCTCTACGTCAACACCCTCGACCCCATGCGCATCCCTTAGTCGAAGCTCCACCCAGTGAGCTCTCCCTTCCATAGCATGATTCCAGGGACATAGGCATACCCACTCTGACAGATCAACCTGCCCATCATGTTTGGCGACCGAGCCAACTTCTGCTCGGAGGTCTTGATCTTCGAGGTGGTGGACTTTCTAGGGTCCTACCATGCCATCTTAGGGTGGCCATGTTACGCCAAGTTCATGGCGACCCCCAACTACACCTACCTCAAGTTGAAGAATGCTAGGACCAAAAGGTGTCATCATCATGGGTAGCACCTTTTTGCACGCCTACACGTGCGATGGCGAGCATTACGAGCTTGCCACTGCCATCATCAACTCCCCCGAGCTCCTAGAACTCAGGAAGCCGGTGACTCCAGCAGCCCCTGACTGCAACAAAGCCAACCTCCTCAAGTGCCTTCCATCCAACTAAGGAAACCAAGGCAGTGGGGATCGATCCCACCAACCCAACCAAGAAGGTGTGGATCGGGACCAAGCTCCTGGCCAAATAGGAAAGTGAGCTCACGAACTTCCTACGTGCCAATCGTGATGCCTTCATGTGGAAACCTTTTGACATGCCGGGCATACCAAGGGAGGTCGTCGAGCATGCACTACGCGTTGTCCTAGGCTCGAAACCCTCCAAGCAACGCCTATGTCGCTTTGACGACGAAAGACGCAGGGCCATAGGCGAGAAGATCGCTAAAATCCTAGCAGCCGAATTCATCAAAGAGGTATACCACTCTGACTGGCTAGCTAATCCTATTCTTGTGAAAAAGAAGAATGGGAAATGGAGAATGTGTGTTGACTATACTGGTCTCAACAAGGTGTGCCCAAAGGACCACTTCCCTTTACCACGCATAGATCAGATAGTCGACTCCACCTCAGGGTGTGAAATCCTCTCCTTCCTGCATGCCTACTCAGGCTACCACCAGATCATGATGAAAGAGTCTGACCAGGTCGTGACTTCATTAATCACCCCATATGGTTCGTACTGCTACATAACCATGCCTTTCGGTCTGAAGAACACTGGTGCCACCTATCAACAGTGCATGCAGCGATGCTTCACCAACCAAATCGACCCGCCCGACCAACCTGACCAAGTTGAGTGGTCGAAACCAACAATCGCCGTCTATGTTGATGATGTAGTGGTTAAAATGGCTCAAGCCAGCAACCTAATCGCAAACTTGGCTGCAACATTCGCGAATCTCCGAAGGTTCAGCGTCAAATTGAATCCCAAAAAATATGTTTTTGGGGTTTTGAAGGGGAAGCTGCTCGGATACATAGTGCCCAAACGCGGCATTGAAGCCAACCCCAAAAAATCATGACCATCTCCAACATGGGCCTGATACGCAATGTCAAGGGCGTATAGAGGCTCACCGGCTATCTGGCCGCCTTAGCCGGTTCATCTCCCGACTAGGCGAATGGTGGATGCCTCTCTACAAACTTCTCAAAAAGATAGATGCATTCGTCTAGACAAAGGAGGCACATCAGGCTTTGGAAAGCCTCAAAGCATCACTGATGTTGGCCCCAATCCTCGTTGCTCTTGAGAGGGGAGAATCCCTTCTCCTCTACATTGTGGCAAGCAACCATGTTGTAAGCACTGCCCTCGTCGTCGAGAGGGAGGAGCCAGGACACCCCCTAAAGGTTCAATGACCAATGTACTTTGTCGGTGAGGTACTCATTGATGCCAAGGTTCGCTACCCCCTAGGCCTAGAAGCTTCTATACGTTGTATTGATGGCGACTCGAGAGCTCCTACACTACTTCACCGATCATGAAGTCATCGTCATCACTTTGTACCCGCTGGGAGACATCATCCACAACTGTGACACCGCGGGATGAATCTCCAAATGGGCTCTCAAGCTCATGGGCTATGACATCAGGTACATCCCCCGCACCACTATTAAGTCTCAGGCTCTTGCCAACTTCATCGCTAAATGGATGGAAGTCCAGCTCCTGACCCCGGATGTCACCCACGAGTACTGGATGATGTACTTCGACGGGTCGGTCATGGCACCCGGCTCAGGGGCTGGAGTGGTTCTGATCTCCTTAGGTGAGAGCACGCTCTGCTACGTGATCCGTCTCCATTTTTTAGCCTTGAACAATGCCACAGAGTACAAAGCCCTCATCAATGGACTGCGCATCATCATCGAGCTCGGCGCCATGTGGTTGTATGTCTATGGCAATTCAGAGTTGGTTGTCTACCAAGTCATGAAGGAGTCTTCCTGCAAGAGCCCTCTCATGGCAGCATACTGCCAGGAGGTGCGCAAGCTCAAGGACAAGTTCTGAGGGACTAAACTGCATCATGTCCCCCAAAAGGACAACGATGCCGCCGACTTCCTCGCAAAATTGGCTGTCAGGCGGGTTTTGTCTATAGATGGGGTCTTCATCAACGATCTCCATGAGCCATCTGCCCACGTTCTATAGGATCCGACCCAAACCCACTCCAACACCAATCTGGTACTAAGGGGCTTTGCCCCCCCCCCCCCCGACATGCCCTGACCCCGACCAAGTGCGCGGGGGATCCAACCGTGATGCCTCCATGGAAATGTTGCCCACCGACATCATTGTGATGGCACTCAATACGGTCGACTAGAGAGCACCACTGCTCGCCTACCTCCTCGAGGAGGTTCTCCCACTGGAAAGGGCTGAAGCATGATGAATCGCTCGACGTGTCAAGATGTTCGTTACCTTTAGTTATGAACTTTACAAGCAAAGTCCGTTGGGAGTGCTCATGAAGTGCATCCCGACCGACTAGGGGAAAAAACTTCTCCTCGAAGTCCATGCCAGAATCTATGGACATCATGTGGCCCCAAGGTCACTGGTCGAGAAAGCCTTTCGCTAAGGTTTTTACTGGCCCACTATGCTGCGAGATGTAGAGCAGGTGGTCCGTAGGTGTGAAGGATGCCAGTTCTATGCTCGGTAGACTCATCTGTCGGTGCAAAAACTTTAGACCATCCCCATCACATGGCCATTTGCGGTCTAGGACCTCGACATGGTCGAATCCCTCAAAAAGGCCTTGGGTGGCTTCACTCACCTACTCGTGGCGGTGGACACCAAGTGGATAGAGGCAAAACCCATCACCAATATCCGCTTGAAAGAGGCAGTCAATTTCTTCCTCGACATCATCTATTAGTTTGGTGTTCCTAACTGTATCATCACCGACCATGGGACAAACTTCACCAGGAAGAAGTTCCTGGACTTCTATGATGGATACGGCATCAGGATCGATTGGGCCTCGGTTGGACACCCCCATACCAACGGTCAGGTCAAGCAGGCCAATGGCATGGCCCTCCAAGGATTCAAGCCTCGCATCTTTGATTGACTCAAAAAGTATGTCGAGCAATGGGTTGTAGTGGTCCCAGCGATCCTCTAGAGCCTAAAAACGACCCCAAACCGGTCCACATGGTTCACCCCTTTATCCTCGCATATGGAGCCAAAGCAGTGTTGCCCTACGACCTCGATCAAGGTGCCCCAAGAGTAATGGCCTTCGACTGAGACCAAGCCATGGAGGCTCTGCACAACATGGTCAACCTACTCAAGGAGGCTCATGAGATGTCCGTCATCCGCTCCGCTCGTTACCAGCAAACTCTCTGCAGGTACCATGAAAGAAAAATTAGGGGGAGGACCCTCAAGGTCGATGATCTCGTATTTAGGAGGACCCAGTCCACCATGGGAAGGACCGTACACGGTGGCTGAGGTGATCCGACGGGGTGCCTATCGTCTAAAGGACGACAACGCAACGTTCTCACCAACATATGGAACATCGAACAGTTACGTAGTTTCTTTACCTAAAGCTCGGTCTTACCACTTATTTTCATTCAATGTTCGCTCCTACAGCGCCCCAGCCCAAACACTCTTGGCTTGGGTCGCTTGGGGGCTCCACGGGGGTGCGATACCACCCTCCTTTTTTACTATCATGTAGTAATACTTTTCGCCCAAACGAAAGGGCATTCCGTTCCTTTGATTATCCTACGTAGCTTGCGCTTTAACCTCCCGACTAATCATACCCTGCCACGACCTATGGTTACGAGCAGCTGAGCCTCTCGGGCCACGCTCGGGTTCTTAAGGTTGCAGCCTATGGGTCAATGGACAGGTGCGAAAAAGAAAGGACAAAAGACAAAATTACGCAAGGATAAAAACAAGGGCGGACGGGACAAGCCTCCCCTCACGAGTGATTTCATCACAAAATGAACTTAAAATATTTATGAATATAAACTGTTCACACGGGGCTCCCCCATGTATTTATGTTTTATATAAACTGACAATTTCTACTCTAACTCTATTGTGGCCCCCCGGCGGCATCGATTGATGGTGCGGTTGGCGAGGACGAAGCCAGCACGGCTACGGTCAGGACGACGCTCGCCTCCAACCCGGCCTTCGCTCCATCTGCAGGCTGGACGACATCTTCCCGGTGCATGTCTGCGGCCACGGTCGAACAGCGAGCCTCCATCACCCACTGCGCGGTGACCTGCTCAGCGACCATCTGTGCATGTGGCACTAAACTCTCCCCCGGCGCATGGATTTTGTGTGCGCTCCACCAATCGGCGTATCCTCGGCAGATGGCCGTGAAGTCCAAATCAGGGTGGTGGGTCACCACCGAGGTCAGCACCCCCAACGTCCCGTAGAACATGCCGTTGGAGATGAGTGCCCAAACTTCATTCGGGATCTCGGCTAGCTGGACGGCGAGTGTACTAGTGCTCGATCTCGACCCAAACACCTTAGAGACGACCACCTGTGCAATTTTGCAAAGCTGTTCAAGCTCTCCCTTGAGATCGCGTCGCTCCTCAATGGACTAAGCTAGCGCCTACATGCTCCGACCGACCGTCGCTTGGACCGCCTCTAGCTCCTGCTCCAGAGAGCTGATTTTTCCACCCAGTTCTAGAAACGGACGACAAATTCAGGATGAAAGGAAAGACAAATTCAAGGCATCAACCAAGGGCAGAACATGTACGTACCAAGGTGGGCACTTTCGAGAATGGAGAGCCCTTTCTCTTGCCAGGTCACCCTCTCAAGCAGTCGAGCGTTCGACTCCTCTACCCCCAAGCATCTGCCCTTGGAACACGACCACTTCTTGCTCGGCGTCCGACCGGGCCTTCCGCTCCACCTCCATAGCCTCCAAGGACTTCTACACTGCCTCGGTCTTTGCCAAGTGGGCCTTCACCACGTCAAGTTCTCGGTCGGCAGTAGTCGCTCGCTCGACCGCATGTAGCTCCGTTGCCCGTGCTGCCGTCGCCTCGGCCACCCAGTCTTGGGACTCATGGTAGGTGGACTCTAGTTGGTGCCTAAGCTCATCAACCCGCTATGATGCCACCACTTCTTGCTCCATCTGACTGTGCTCCTCCTGGAGAAACCGGAACTGGCGAATCGACATCATCTCTAGGTCCTGCGAGACAACAAGCAGGCATGCTGAGACAACCATTTAAATGCCAAGGAATCAAAGACAATACTAGGAACACAGAAAACTTACCTCTAGAACACGTGGCAGGTCCATAGTCATGGCCTAATGGATGAGCTCAACCCTCTCTAAGGCCTCCTTGAGCCTTGCCTTGGTAAGGGCTAGATCAGACTCCATCGACAGTCCTCTCCCCGAGTAGGTGCCAAAGCTTCACCTCCTCCTCATCACGAAGGACGAACTGAGCCTTTCCTGGCTCACTGGGGAAAAGCCACACTAGCTCACGGATCACCCCCGACTAGCTGGAAGATCCAGCCATCATAGTATCAAACGATGACTGGATCATCACCAACTCTCAGGACGGTGGGATGGCTAGTGGCTCCACCCCGATGTCCTCCTCGCCATCAAAGGGGATGTCTGCCACTAGGACTCCATAGCTCGCTGGTGGCTGCTCTACCTCTAGCCTAGCCACGGCTCCTCCAAACCCCTCTAGCTTTGACCAGGCGGGCGAACCGTGCACTCCTTCATTGGGCGAGATAGGGAGCCCAGTTTCCCTCCTCTCCTCCTCTGCAACCATCAGGGGAGGGACCACAAGAGTCACCTCCAACCCAACCTCTGCTGTCACCACGGGGATCACCACCATGCTCACAACTGGCCAGGAAGACGCAACCCCCATTAAGGAAGGTTGCGTCGTCGCCAACTTGCTTCCCCCGCTCATCACGACCCGCTGTAGGCTAGGTCTCCACTCTTCTCGCATAGGAGGTGGGGAGATCCCCAGTCCTACTAGTCCTTGGCCACTGTCAAACAAGCGCAGGTGAGTCACACTCAAAAACTCAACTATGAGAATAAATGGGAGCATGAATGCGTACCTAGACAAAAGCAACAGAACCTTGAATCCCTAACTGGCTTACGATGAGCCAACCGAATGAGGATCACTCAGGGGTCATGACCCATGCCCCCTCGCATCAACAGAGGGAGAAGGCGACCCGGCCAGTCTCCGATCAGCCCACGAACGACTACGACCGCCAGCTCATGGTGAAACCACCGGAGCAACTGGCGGGGCATCTCCCCATTAGGGGTCACGCACACACGTCGACCCTAGAGACATAGGGGAACGACTATGGCCACACTTAGAGCAGGGGGGCGCAAAGCCGATGACATCTCCGAAGGGCACGGTGATCGCGCCCGCTTCGCCTCTCGTTCGAGGGTGGCGTCTTTAATCGTGGCACGCTTCCTCAACTCAGGAACATTGTCGCGCACCTCTATACCATGCCTGCCACTGATGGGCTCAACCGTGGACTCATGACACTCCACCAAGGTCCCGGCAACACCCTTATCTTCCTCGTTCTCTGAGGAACTCGCATCATCACCCATCTCTGTGGGTTCCTCCGACTCAAGCTCCGCCTGCACGTCGCTCTGACTTTTGCCACCATGGACCCGCCGGTTGATCTCCTTCTCCTTATCAAACCTCCTCCAGGCCTTCTTGGTTTTCTTCTTTTTCTTGACAAGCGTGGCCTCCCTCTGGGTAGCTTGCCGAACCGCGCCTTTCGGCCCTCTCGGAAGATGTGGCCGAAATTTATAGACCACGAGTCCCTTTGAAACGGGCAACTCAAAGTCAATCAAAACATCAAAACAAGAAGAAAAAGGTCATGGGTAAAAAGCATACCAAATTGGACAGCTTTGTGGTGTGAAGGGGACCGAGCGTCCCTTCGAGGGAGTCTTCATCCCTCAACTATAGCACCCGATCGAGATGACTCCAGACTTCATCCTTTGGCAACTCCTCTGGGGATGCACGGTTGGGATCCATTGGGCCGGAGTATTCCCACATCGGTCGCGTTCTCTCCACCAATGGGGTGACCCAACGGTGGAAGAAGGTATGGAAGACTCGCAACCCGTCGAGGCCATGTCACCTAAGCCTCCAAAGCTCTGCCTCAATAATCTCTAGCTTATTCTGCTGATGGGCGGGACCTCACGACCAGCTTTCCCTCCTCTCCAGCCTCTCCACGGTGAATGTCGAGAATGGCACCTCCACCGGGTTCCTAATGTAGAACCACTCACCATGCCACCCCTAGTTGGAGTCACAGAAGGAGTCCGTAGGGTAGGGGACCAACGGCTTCGGCCTCTTCTGTAGGGCAAACCCCCCCAACTGGTGCGATCCTAGGCGGCTTCCATTCAGAAAGGGCTCGCCCGCTGAAAATCTGCCAGAAGAGATCCATGTGCGGCTCCATCCTAAGGAAGGCCTCGCAGATGGTGACAAAACTAGTGATATGCAGTACCCCAGTCGGGTTGAGTTGCTACAACTCCAGGCCCCACTCATTGAGGAGTCCGCGTAGGAACAAGTGCATGGGATACCCAAGCCCGCCCTCGTGGAAGGCCAGGAAGGATACGACCTCATCGCCCTAGGGTTGTGGAACAACCTCCCCTAGTGCAGGAGCACTCCAATGTGCCACCTCCTTCAACGGGAGCAACCCTTTCTCAGTGAAGGCGGCCAGCACCTCCTCATCCACGTTGGAAGGCCTCTAGTTCGACATCGCACCTCCGACTTGCAAACAAATTTGTGAGTTTTTTTCTCTCCCTGGCTCTGCTCTCCTCTCTCTTAGAAACCGCCGCGACACATGAACAGGCTTGGTGAAATGAAGGAAGTAGAAACGACAGCGGTTGAAGAAAGGCGAAAGAATGGGAGGAAAACCCTCTCCCTTCCCCCTATTAAAGGCGGAAAGAGTACGGCGGGGCATGGCCTTGGCTGATGGGATGCGGCCTGCCGACAGAACATCGCTTGGCTAATGGGACGTGGTCTGGGTAGGGCCCACCACTACCGCAACCCAGGCATGGGAAACAAGGCGCAACCGCACGCAAATGACCCTCCGCCTTTCCAGGCAGGGTCTGGAGGGGTCCACCGATAGAGTCTCCATTGAGGAGAGACCAATAGGTCACCCAAGTCGATCGCATGGCTCGGGTGGCTGCCGAGAGACAAGTAAGGAGCAGTGAGATGCACCATGTGGGTTATGCCAACCCCGCCATGAACAAGGGATACGGATCCCACTCGGACATATCCAATAGGAGCTCCCTAGATCCATCACTCGAGCCATCAAGGTAACTTTACCAACCCCCATTCTACTTTTCCAATGCATGAGCATTTATTCATCCATCCTCATACATTCATCCCATACATCCAAGCATTGCATGTGCAATTATTACATCACAACGCTTTGCTTCATGTCACAAAGCGGTAGTCGTCTCATTCGATACGAGCGACGACCGACTGGGGTTTGAAGGCTGGCCCGCAAAGGGCTCGAGGCCACCTTGCGTTAAATAGAGCCAGGGGAGAAAACATATATGAGCCCCAACGGCCCTTGTCTAATCCACTCAGAAGCAGACAGAGTCATCTGGACCTTCTCATTTGATCCTAACCTCAAGCCAAGCCCATAGAATCTCCATCGAGGGGAGGCTAGCGGGCCACCTGAGTCGGTCTCTAGAACGACTCAGGAATCTGCTGGGAGGAGGGTTAAGGAGCAATGGAATGCCACATGAGGGCTATGCCGACCTCATCATGAACGACAGACCTAGATTATACTCGAACATGCCCGTTAGCGAGCTCGCCAAGCGCGACACTCGAGCCATCTGGTTGCAGAAATCACGAACAGGATGACGCATAAAACTCAGCCGACCCTATGGGGCTTGAGCTGCCAGGTCCCTACTTAGGAACCCAACCGACTGCGTAGGTTGCGGTCGGAATGGACATGGGCGAACGCCCCGACCGGAAAGAACACAGGAGTCCGCAGCCCTAGAAAAGTACCAAGGTGCTCAGCCTCCGACTGACTCTCCAGCCGGCTGTAGGCTCAAGGGCTACACCCACCTCCATCTCGCGCCAACCCTTGGGTTCGTGCTCTGTCTTGCTCGACCCCTCGGCCGTGCCTGACTCTTGGGTTCACGCTCTATCTCGTCTGACCCTTGGGTTCGCTCTCTGTCTCGCCCGACCCTCGGCCACGCCTGACCCTTGGGTTCGCGCTCCGTCTCGCCCGACCCCCAAGGCCACGCCGTGGGCTCTGTCTCGCCCAACGCCTCGGGTTCGCACTCCGTCTCGTCCGACGACGACCCACAACCTTACACCCACCGAGTGCGCTCATGAAACGAGTGTAAACAACTCCTTCACGACTTCACAAAAGTCCCAAAGGGGCTCGGGGGCTCCTGTCGGGTTCATAAACATGGGTCCCCAATGGACCTGCTTCCCTGCAAAACCCGGCCCTAGAGGCGGCACAGCGACAACGCGTACCTAGGTCGGCCCAGATACATAATGACAGGCCAGGACAACGATCCCATTCCCGATCGGAAGGCCTAGCCAAGGTGGGACCGTGGTCTGGCTCCGACCTCTTTCTTTGACCGAGAATACGCCAGACCTCTGCTCGCTGGTCTTTTCCAACCAACACGGTCAGAATCGACTGAGAACGACTGACCGGGGACGCTCGCTCAGTGAGGGCCTGGGGATCAGGCGAAGAAGATAAGATAAGGCGCTCAAGTCAACCGTAATACCAGGGACCGTACCCTGCCATGCCCTACGCACCTGCGTGACGGTGCCACCAGGCCATGCTAGATGGGCACTATACAACCTTCCAGATGCGTCAGAGCACAAACAGTATTGTAGGCGTCGACGTTTACCGTACCAGGCGAACACGGTAGAGCCTGCTAGATGCGTCTGAACATAACCAGTATTGTGGGTGCCAATAGCCGTCTCATAGCCGACAGCGCGGACAACAAGACTAGGTAGCACATGTATACACACACTCTCTCTTTCTGACTTGTAAGTCCATCTCCTTCAACTATAAAAAGGGGTGAGCTCTCTCTAAAAAACCCCGGTGTCTCTCGGAAAAAATGAGGCTAGACGACTCGAGGACTCAACAACCTGAGGACTCGAATAGTTCAACAGCTCTAGAACTCGACAGCTACACAGAGCATACGCTCCAATACTTAGCGCACGTTAGAGCACTCGCACTCTCTTCCATTCGGCTCAGAGTCCGATCAGGTCTCTAACACCCCCTTCTTATTCCTCACTCGTTTGTAACCCCACAACAAACTTCGAGCACCTAGGCTTAGGAATAAAGTCACCGACCGACTGAAACTAGATGTAGGGCGCGTTGCCTGAACCAGTATAAATCATGTGTCATTGAGTGTTAGGCCACATCCGATCTCAACGCACGACAAAACTATAAATATTTACTTCTTGGTCAAATTTCGCACCGACATAGGCCTTATTCGCGTGTCTTATAATCCGTACTTTTCAGCTTATTTTGTCAGTCGGAACAGTATTTTTCTGACAACAAATCGACGATAATAGTGTTTTAGCTTATTTTTTCAGCGAAGCGAACGGGGCCATCGAGACTAATATGCGAGACAAATTTATTAAGTTTAATTAATTTATAATTTAACAGTGTAGTGTTACACTAAATATGTGTTAGTAATAAATTAATTAGGCTTAATAGATTTGCCTCTATGTGTACAGTCAGTTTTATATAAGCTCATATTTAATTCTATTAATTAGCATCCAACACATCCGATGTGATGGGACCAAACTTTAAACCGTGGATCCAAACACCCCCTGATTCACTTCAAATTAAACATCCGTGCATCCTGTGCAGGCCGGCACCTATTACAACAGATCCAAGCCCTCAAACTACCAGAGTAGGTCTCAGCAATTTAGTTTTTTTTTTCTATAGCTCCAGTTGTTGGCGTTGCAACAGGATGATGAATAATACACATGCCACAATCCTCACTAGAAAATTGAAAGCAAATGCAAATCGTGATCCTTTTCTTCTCAATCTTTGTCACTGATCTATCTATGCACATTGGCAAAAGAATATGGAAGCCTTCCAACAAGGAAAAGCCGAAAGCAAAGATACAAGTATACAACGAATACAGCAAGCAAGAAGAAAGTGAGGAGAAAGAGAGAGAAAGAAAGAATGAATGATCTTTTTCCGTCGTGCTGGTCTCGTCAATCTTTCACCTGCAGGACGGACGGGCCATGTGTGCACGCTGCCCTGTCGCTGTGGGGGTTGTTCGCAAGTCAATCGAAGGTTACCTCACCAATAAATCAAACCGTTGATCACGCAGCAGCAGCAGCAGCGGCGGCATCGGAGATGTCGGCGTCGAGTGCCTTCTGATCCCGCTCCTGCTCGATCGCCTTTTTCAACGGAAAACCATGGCCCAGGGGCAGGGGTGTCCCCAATGGCGACGCGCGTGCGGCGGCTTGCTGTTGGCAAGCACCCGCACAATGGTCCATGGAAGTGGCCGATGACGCAATGCGAATGGCTACGTTTCGTCAGCAGCTGTAGAGTTTGGGACGGCGATGGCGACGGCGGCTAGTCGGTGTCGGTGAGGTCGAACTGGTCGGTACCGGAGCGGGAGAGCACGGGTCGGCGGCCGGTGCCGGCGCGGGAGAGCGGCGCCGCCCCGCAGGCGGCGAGGGCGCGCTCCAGGGCGTCGACGACCTCGGTCATGGACGGGCGGTCGCACCCCACGGGGCCCACGCAGTCGGCGGCGAGGTAGCCCACGTAGGCCAGCGCCTCTGCCTCGTCGGGCGTGGGCGCGGGCAGGCGCGGGTCCAGCACGCGCGCGACGTCGTCGGCGAGGATGTGCGGCACCGCGAACTCCACCACGTTCTTGGGCGTCACGCTCTCGGCGTAGCGCTGCACGACGCGGCAGCCGGACATGAGCTCCAGGAGCACCACGCCGAAGCTGTACACGTCGCTCTTGTCCGTCAGGTGCTGCAGACGGTAGTACTCCGGGTCCATGTACCCCACCGTGCCCCCCGTGTAGAGCGGCTCCTGCGGCGAGCCGTCGTCGCCGCCGGCGCTGGGGTCGAGCACGGAGGACAGCCCGAAGTCGGCGATCTTGGCCGTCCACGCGTCGTCGAGCAGGATGTTGGCGGACTTGACGTCGCGGTGCATGATGGGCGGCACGGCGTAGACGTGCATGTACTCCATGCCCCGCGCCGCGCCCAGCGCGATGGTGAGCCGGCCGCGCCACGACGACACGGCCGCCGCCATGGGGCTCCGGCTGTGCAGCTGGTCGTGCAGCGTGCCGTTGGCCATGTACTCGTACACCAGCACGCGCTCGCCGGAGTCGGCGCAGCAGCCCAGCAGGCACACGATGTTCTTGTGGTTGGCGCGCGCCAGTGCCGTCAGCTCCGAGTTGAACGCCGTCTCGCGGTCGCGCCGCCGGGCCGGGCGCGCCGCCGAGCTCGACGCCTTGGCCGACTCCTCGGCGCGCTTGATCGCGACCTCGCGCCCGTCGGGGAGGGTGCCGCGGTACACGGACCCGAAGCTCCCGGTCCCAATCCGGCTGTCGTCGGAGAACCCGTCCGTCGCGGCGTAGAGCATGTCCAGCGTGAAGTGCTCCACCACGCTGCCCGGGCCCCTGCTCCTGCTGGACCCGAGCCTCGCCGGCATCAGCGATTGCTGCGCGCCACCGGAGGTATCCTGTTCGTTCCCGCGGCGGCGGCGCCGGCGCCGGAGACACCACAGGAACAGCGCGAACTGCAATGCAGCGAAGAACACGAGGAAAGCGGCGGCCGCCGCGGCGATTGCAATCCACATGGTCCTCCTGCTCCTGCCGCCCTTCCCGGGAACGAGCGACGCGCTGGGCTTGGCGACATTGAGCTCGAACGCGCAGTCGACGCAGACGCAGCTGCCGGCGTCGCAGAGGTTGGCGGAGCCCGGCAAGACGCCGCATTGGCACGAGGACATGGGCACGCAGGGGCCCGGCATGACGCGGCCGAAGACGAGGCGGTTGGTGGCGTTGAACTCGGCGCCGCCCCAGCAGACGAGGGAGTAGTTGGCCATGAGCACGCCGCAGAAGGCCTCGCCTTGCGCGCGCACGTCGAGGAACTGAGCGCGCGTGAGGCCGGCCGGCGGGTGGGCGACGCCGTCGCCGAAGCAGCGGATGGTGAAATTGGTGCGCAGGCCGCAGACGCCCGACTCCCCCAATGCCAGCGCCGCGTACCCCCCGGTGGCCGCCGCGTCGACCCTCGGTGGGTCGCGGCCCCAGCACTTGAGCGCCCCCGTCGTGGACAGCGCGCACGCGCGGTGGCGGCACGCGGCCACGACGTCGAAGCTCCCGTCCGCCGGCGCGCCAGCGACGGCCGCCGTGTCGTTGCCGAAGCAGCGGATGGAGGCCGGCGTCCCTCTCAGGATGCCGCACACGAAGCCGTCCCCGACGGCGGCGGCGACGAAGCGGAGGTCCCGGGAGATTTTGAGGCCGCGCCAGCGCCAGCAGTGGAGCTCCCCGCTGTCGAGCACCCCGCAGACGCGGTACTCCCCCGAGGACAGCGCCCGGAGCGGCGGGCCCATGTAGACCCGCTTGGACCTGCTGTCGCCGTCGGCGGACAGGTCCCACCAGCGCATGTCGACGTCGCCCGCGCGCTCGCCGGAGGGCCCCACGGCGCAGAGGAAGTCCTCCCCCCCGGCCAGCGCGGCGAAGGGGTGCGAGGACGGGTACGTCTCCTGGCGCGCGTGGTCGCCGCCGGCCGCCGTGCAGTTGAGGTCGACCAGCAGCGGCGACGCCGCGGACGGCAGCAGCGCGCACACTATGGTGGTGGCGTCCGCCTTGGCCAGCGCGAAGGGGGAGAGCGCCGACGCCGCCGCCCCGGGCCGCCGCGTCGCGAGCAGCGAGAAGACGGGCAGCAGGAAGAGGAAGAAGGGATGGAGCCGGAGCTGGCGCGGCGGCGGCATGAGAGTGCGCGGCAGCGTGTGGGGAGAAGGGGGAGGGGGAACGGCAGGCGGGAGGACATGGTAAGGCAGCCGAGGCCGAGGTGTGAGCGGGTGTGTCCGGCCGCGTCAGGTGGTGAATTTGGTGGCTAATCCTGCTTCTGCCTGCGCGCTCTGCTCTGGCACTCACCTCAACTGCTCTCAGCTCAGCTCACTCTCATTGGCCGCGGCGGGCATGCTTGGCGTCCATCGACCATCTCCATCGCTCGTTAGTGGGTTGGACGATGATCAAGGTGATGATTAGAGTCGGTAAAATTTAACTAATTCTTGTCTCCTGGCAGGTGCAGTGTCAGGACTCAGGAGCAGGACAAGATTGCGTTGTCAGGGGAGCACTGGCGACGCATGTGGCAAGAGGATCATGGTTGTTTCCTCGACTCTCTGTGGATGCGAATCTGGCTGGGAAGGAAAGCTACCGACTACCAGTCTGATGCAACCTCGTCGGCGACAGATTACTTTACCTGGCGTTAGTTACTTCCCTGTGCACGCCAAGTTTAATTTTAATCCGGTTTTGGACGGCTGACAGTGCCAGCTTACTGAACGGATTGACTGTAGAAGCAAAGTGACAGATGAGCTGGTTCGCTCGTCTGCTCACGCATGCCGGCTTACCGGTGATTATCTACCAACAAGTACATTCCATTCTTTTTTTTTCTTTTTTTTTTTTTGCTCACATGCCCATGGCCACTCATTAGACTCAATTTATAAAGTCCAATAAGTACATTCTCCTCACCCCCTCTTATTCTTAACTTTATCTTTGGATCCACATCTCCGGAAAACAACTTTGCGTGATTTACGCTGACCACTTTACCAATTTTTTATTGTTTATATGTTCTTATATAGTATATATTCGGTGTGTTGTGTGGTTATGTGCTTGGACAGATACTTGGGTTGGGAACAACTTGAGGGCACCGATGTAAAATGGCGTGTCAATCAGGATCATTTTGTATCTCAATGGCCAAAAATTGTTGAGTTTTGGCCACTAATATAATTCAGGATTAAACTGTTAACATTTTTCACACAATGAAAATCATATTAATGTGATTTTTTAGATGTAATCTGAAAAAGGAGCATTTATATAATGTACCGTTATACTGACATATAATGCTAGAAAATTTATTGTCAATGTTTATACCATACCTATATTTCTTTTCTGAAAAAAAAAAAGCAAGAGCTCTGTCATACTATATAAGAAGAAAGTAGGTCAAAGTCTTACATAAGAAAATTACATGGAAAAACATGGACACAAACACAATACAAAAACAGAAAAAACATTAGGGAACATCTAGGTGTTCACAGCCTTCGTTAATAAGCCTCCGCTCCTCCTTTATTAATCCCATCAGTTGTAAAGGTGATCTCGCTGTTTCTTAGAAAGTTCTTTGATTTCGCTCTTTCCATATATTCCATGTCGTGTACATGAGTATTGTTGTTGTTGTTGTTATTGCGCAAAGCGGATTGCCCAAAGCTCCACAGACTGCACCATTGTTGTATACATTCAATCCTCCATAAACCTCGTGTCCAGTTCATATTCAGAAGCTCATCATTCACTTTTTGGTTCTTCCTCCAAATCAACGGGATACAGATTTGGTGCTATGTCAATTGGTGGCACCATTTAGGCATGATGATTGCCAAAACTTGCTTTGCCTCCTCGCCCAATAGTCACTACTCACTACCGTCGAGGCATGGAAAAGAGCTTTGTTCACTTGATCGTAGTGCGGAACAGTTCCCACCCACAATCTTTTAGGATCGACCTACTCATACCAAAGCCATCGAAGTCTCAAAGCCCTTTCAAATCTTTCCAGGTCAAGAATCCCTAGCACACCAAGGGCCTGTTTGGGACTGCTCTGCTCCAACTTTTGTAGCTCTGCCTCCAAACTTTCCTGCCAAACAGGTCCAACTCCACAAACTCTGCTCCCAAAAAAGATGGAGTTTTGGTCCAACTCCATGTTTTTCGCGGAGCTCCTCAGAGGGTACTCCACAAACCAGCGTTTCGTATGTCCTCGTGGAGTTGGAGGTAATTACCCGCAATTGCCACTCGTTACACAAATACCGTTTCGTTGTTTCGTTCTATTCCTTCCGTCGCCCCCACCCGACGCAGCAAAAACCGTTTCATCCTCCTCTACTCCCGTCGCCTCTCTCCTCTGCTCCAGCCCGTCCTCCCCAAACCCTATCGACGCCGCCGCTCATTCCGGACAACACGGCAAGAAATCCGGCCAGGTGATGGACGGAGAAGATAGATCCGTTGATCCTGAACTAGATCCTCTCTTTTCTTACCCCCAAATCCCCTCCGTCTTTCCTCCCCCAACTTCGCATGAAGCTGCTGCCGGCGTGTCCGTGGGTCGAGGAAGCTCGCCGGCGCCTAGGGTCGGGATGGGTTGTAACACCCCAGGTGTTTGGCTTCCACATTTGCACTTGCATTTCATGAACATGAGCATCATTCATCCATTCATGAGCTTATATTGAATGAAACATGTTTTTGAAACATTGCAACATATTGTGATATTTCATGTGTGTTGTTTTTATGAAATGAATAGTGTGCAACACCCAAGTGCAACATGTGCAACTCACTTTAGTGAAACATGGTTAGTTAGTACTATGCAACAAAATCATGAAACATGTGAAACATCACTATGAAACAAAGGTAACATTTCATTGGTTTTTCCTTGTTTCAGTACTTGCAATGCTTGATTTTTGTGTGACCAATGTGTGGTGTGGCAAATAATCCTCTTAAGTAACTTAGTTATACTTAGAGTGTCATTTGGAACATTGTTCATGTTGACCATGTTGTCTAATTATGAATTCAAATAGTAGTTTGACTTGTTTTGACCCCTGAACTCTTTTGTTTGACTATTTAAAAAGTACAACTTAGAGTATTTGCATGTCTGAGCAATCTAAAGCAAAGTTGTAGCAAATTTTATAAGGAACAAACTTTGTTTAGAAGCCAAGTCATGAAAATGTGCACAACATGCTCAAAAAGGGCCCACAAGTCAGTGTTGAGGGCTGATTCAACACTTAGAAAATTTTCTAAGTCTGAATTGCAATTCCAGTTTGATTGAGCTGACTTTGGCTTGATATAACTCGTGATCCGTTGAGAATTAGCTGATGATTTCTAAAACATTGTTGCAGCCCTATCATAGCTCTATAACTTTCATGTATATTATTTCCACTGATTCTTCGCGGTTTAGGAGATCAAGCTCTGTCAATCTTTGCTATCAGGCTCGATCGGCAACGCTGAAACACAGCTATAGTGCCTGACCGATTTCAGAAAATGAACGTCGCGTGGAGGCCACCCGTCGCCGGCCGCCTGACCGCGTAGGCCATGCGCCGCGACCGTCCTGGCGCTGCTGGCCACTGCTTGAACCCACGCCCGTCTGCCCGACTTGCTCGCCATTCCATTTCTCGTTTTCCTTCGCCTTCCTCGCTCACAGCAGTAGCGCACCACCGCTCCGCCATTGCCGAGCGAGCTCTGCCGTCGCCTAGCTCACTCGCCGCTGCAAAAACGCGACCTCTAGCTAGCCCACAGCTTCACCATGTCCTCCTCTACCTCGTCGCCCTTCTAGCCGAGCCAGCCGAACCGTAGGTGAGGGCCATTAGCCATTTTTCCAACGCCGTCTCCATGGTCGTACCTCGCCGGAGTGGAGCTCACCGCGGCCAACCACCACCGGGACCCTCTCGTCCTCCTTTCTCTGCTTGGTTAGCTCCGTGGTGACCTCGTGAAGCTCGTACCGAGCTCGGATGAGGCATTGGGGGCTCGCCGTCGTCTGTACCTCGCACCGGAGCTCCACCGTGCCGCCTTCGCCGATGATGAGCTACCTCCGGTTAGCTTTAGGTCTTGCCGGTAGCATCATCCGACGCGGCTCGTCACGTAGATCATGTAGGTGCCCTCGGTGTTGCCGGAATCCTCGCCGTCGATGAGCTAGGCCACTGCCGCGCCGTCGTAAGCCGCCTCCCCTGTTCTGGTGTCGATGACAAGTGGGGTTGGCTGACACGAGGGTCCCACGCGTCAGTGACTGTTTAACTGTAGGATAGTTCAAATTTGCAGATTTGAATGCTGTTTTGTGAATTTTGTATCTCCAAATTGGTAGATCCAAATGGAGTGATTCTAATTTTGGTAGAATCACAGTGAAGTCTAGTATTTAGGAAAAATATGCCATGAACACTTGAAGTGGAAATTTTGGATGAATTAAATAGGAACTTGAAATGTGTTTTTAAATGCATGCAAACTTGTTTAAATTATATCTTGAGTTTTGGTGCTCCAAAAATTATGCAATTTTGTGGGTAAGCTATTCTTGCTTAGTAGAAGCTCTGGTAAAAATTTGAGAGTCATTGCATGTATGTTTTTTGAGTTATAAATTTTCCTTTTATCATTGATTGATACTTGTGTGAATTTTTGTAAATTATCTAGGAATCCTATGACCATGAAATTTTGTGGGGAGTATCCCAGTACCTAAGGGATGCTAGGAAAAATATAAAATCTGTTGCTTAACACTTTTCACTAAGGTTTCCTAATTATGTCATTTTAAGCCATTATGCCTTATCATTTTTGTGTAGGCTGTTGTACTTGCTCAAATGGTGTGAAATTTTTATAGTGGTCTACTTAGAGTATGTAGTACCTACTGTAATGTTTGTAGATTTAATGGTGTAGGTTTCATATATGTTTACCATTTCCCCTAATTAATTAAATAAATTAAGAAATGTATTAAAAGAAATGATTTGGTGATAAACACCTTACTTTCTGGTGTTCTTGTGATATGTGTAATGAGTGAGTAAAGTTAGTTTTGTCTAATTATGTGTTTACATCATAAGTTAATAATTATTTTGTTTGCATTATGTCCTTCTGGACAGTTCTGGGGACTTTATAAAGTTTCCCATGATAATTTGGTTTGCTGTGAAGGTGGTGAATACAAAAGTTGTAGATAATTTATGTATCTAGCTCCTGTCAAAATTTGATGGCATTTGACCCAGTAGTTTATGAACTACAGCTGTTCAAAGTTAGGTTCCAGTTTTGCCTACTCTCTGTCTTGTGAAGACAGATTTCTGTTGATTAAAGAATTTGACCTGGTAAAGGTTAGAATCATGCCTTGAGGTCTGAAAATGAATTGTAGACAATTTCATAATCTTTTCAGATTGTCTTGTTGCATGTCATTTGGAATTGTAGATCTTCAGTTATGGTCAATTTACCGTACCGCTATATAGTCTCTATTTTGCTGAAATACAAATGCTTGTGTGTATGCTTTGTTGCAATGTTCTCGTTGATTGTTTAGGGGCTAGCCTAACTTGAGAACATGCTTAGGTGCAGGTGCTAGGTCCTTAACTAAAAATGAGGAATTATACATTAGGTTGTATAAACTTGGTAAGTTAAAGTGATTTGAATAGAGCTTAAGTTGGAATATGCGGACTGCAGTGAGCATGTGCATTCCCCGAGCATCCCTAACTTCATTCATATGCATCCATGATATTTATCGTGCGCATACATGCAATAGGTGTGCCGGAGGGAGTGACGCTGCTGGAATTCGAGAGAGCCAACCAGGAGGAGGAGCCCGAGGTGCAGGAAATCGACGAAGCAGCCGCCAAGGAGGAATTGCCCGAGTGCCCTGACCACCAACCGTCCTCTTTCCTAAAAGGCAAGCCCTAGAGCATATTAAGCCTCCCATGTTTTTACAAATACATTGAGTATCTTTTATTCGTTGATGATGCATTAAGTATAGGAATTGGTTGGAACCAATTGTTGCATTATATATCCCTCTTTGTCCAGATATCATACTGGAATCCTATTTAAGTTCAGGAACGGGTTAAATGCTTAGTCATGCTTAGTACGGTAGAAGTCAGGTGATTTCCTGTCACCTGCGAGCTTTAGGATGAGGTGGATCACGGTTGGCTATATTTGCTATCGTGGAAAAGAACCATGTTAATAATGAATTAAGACCGAGCGGAGTCTTGTGTAGGTGGACATAGTGACTCCGTCTAAGTCGTTTAAGGACCGATACGCTGTACGTCCTTATGTCATGTTGAACGTAGCCTAACACTTAGCTGGCCGGATAAGTCGTTCCGACTGCGAAGCCTAGTAGCTCGATTCAGGCCGAGGACGCGAGTAGGGGTCCGCAATCTGGATGGAAGTAAGGATGTGCAGGGAGCCATTGGCGTAAGCCCAAGGGCGGGTTAAGTCACCGAGCACTCATGGCAGAGTGGTTCTCTGATTTTGCGGCACTGTTCGGACTCACGACTTCTGAATTGTACCAACGGTGACTTGTTTGCGACCCTGACGGGGGAAGCAAGGTTTGTGTTAGGAATACCCCTCCAGTTGGATAGGAATCGATTCGAATCGCCATCTCTCCCGGATAGTGAGAACTTGACTAAGCAGCGGCAACGTAGATTCAATTAATTTAATGATATGGTTAAATGGATGATGATGATAGTGTTGCCACAATTTATACCTGATATGGTTATTAATGTTTGCATCTTAATCAAATGATTGCTTAGTACAGGTGCTAATATAGATGACAGGTTAATGGCTAAAAGTCACTGCTAGTTCAGGTTAAGAGTTGATCTTTATTACTTATGCTTTTTCGCAAAAAGAAAGTGTCAGCCAGATCCACTAAATTAAGCTATGCATAATCCTTGGTGTCATTTGTTTTGGTTTCCGACGGGTAAGTCTAGCTGAGTACATTCCCGTACTCAAGGTTTATTCCCTCTTGTTGCAGATGACCTTCTATATCAGGGATTCTGTAAGTATTGTCTCCACCCAGCGGGTGATGAAGACTAGATCATGGGCATGATCTCTGTTTCTCTTATCTAAATGCTTTTGCGGGTCGTGATCAGTAAACCAGTATTTGTATTTGAACTCGGGTGTGTAAGTTAAACTATTTGCTTCCACGTACTTTACAAGACTTGTTTTGTAATAACGATGACTTTGAGGTGTTGTAACCTATTTGCAACCGTCTATGAAATGTTGTAACGTACGATATGTTATGTTGAATTACTGTGATCTTGGTTGTATGCAAGTTGGTTTGAAATCCTTCGAGGTTTCAGTTGACTACCGGGTTTATATGGGCTCAAGTGCGAGAATTTGATCGTTTCGGCGATTGTTTTTGTACTTGTGCTCTTATAAATTGGTCGGTTCTGTGACATGGGTGGTGGCCGTCTAGGACCAGCTGCTGGCCAATCAGGGCAGGTCGCCCCACAAGCCACGGCCGACCAACGCCCTCTGGCATGTGCTTCACGCAAACGACCACTACCAGCGAAGAAGAAAGATGAACAGGTATTGCTCCTTGCTGTAAAACTTCAAAATGAGCTTCATGATGCCTTGAATAGATAGTATTTGTGCAACAGTGGTAGCAAAATTCAATAGATTGTCCTGAGTGCTTGAACATACTATTGCAATGTCATGATCAGGGTGATCAAATGGACTGGAACGATGCACATTTGCAATTAGTCTGCGAGTTGATGGCTGAACAAGTTAGTAGAGGCAATCGCCCAAATACTCATTTGAACTCTGTAGGTTATACTGAGGTCTCAGCTAGGTTTTTGCAAATGACTGGTATCTCATTGTCAAATACTCAAATTAAGAACAAGTGGGATAAATTAAAGGCTGATTGGACCATTTGGCTAAAGTTGAAGAGGAGGCAAACATGTACTGGTTGGAACAATGCAACCCAAACAATTGACATGGAGGATGAGTGGTGGAAGAAAGTAAAAAATGTGAGTGCTATCAGCTGATAATTTTATTCTGATCTTTTCTTGAAGAATTTAACTTGGCATTTAATTTTCCATGTTTATCTGTATCTGTAGTTGATTTGCTGTTAATTTTACTGATGAAGAGCCCTGGGTTATTTTATCTGTAGTTGATGTATCTGTAGTTGATGTGCTGTTAATTAACATGCTGTTAATCTTAGATCTAGAGCCCTGGGCATTAGAACATATTTGATTGAGCAACTTTGTTATTATTTTAGATCATATCTGTAAAACATTCTATTTTATCCTGCAAACTACAAATCATGTATAGATCCCAGGTCTAGAGATATGCCAAATAACCCCAAAGTCACGTGCTTTATCACTATTAATGTAGTTCCACAGCTCATACCAACCAGTTGAATGAAAAATGCAAATTTGAAATTGACAATACAGAGTTAAGATCAATCAGTGTATGCAATTATCAGACTCACCATTGGGCATCAACCTATCTGTCATTCTTCATTGATAAATCTTGTCTGGGCTTCTACCACTTTTGGTTGTCCACCAAAGTAAAAGATGTAAATTATAAACAAGTGTCAAGTCTGTCACATTTTTTTCAAGTTAGCTTGGTTAAGGTGTGAAGACCATCTAGTTGTCCCTCGATGTTACAGATGTCTTTCTGTATTGCTTATTGCATCACAGTCTTATTTTGAAGTTAATTAACTTGGTTAAGGTGTTACATTTAGAAACCTCTGGCTTGTCTGTCTATAAGCTTGTGCATCAAGTGCCATTTGGAAAATCACAGGAAGGCACATTGTCACATTATTCTTTCCAGAACCATAGCTGTCTTGTTTGAATGAAGTGGGATTGAGCTAGCTTAATTTGGAATAGACCTGACCACTAGTGTTTTTGTTTTTCCAGGATATTCCAGGGTCTGGCAAGTTCAGGAAAAAGCCTATCCAAAATGAGGATTTGCTTAGGGAAATGTTTAGAAATATTACAAATGAGGAAGCAGATCATTGGAACCCTTTTAGTGACAATCCTATTATCCCTACTAGCCAAGAGCAACCTTTTGATGTAGACGACAGTGAATATGTTGATGGAGAGAATAATGCCCCAGGTGACCCATTTGATGCCAACAAGGAGGGGGATGAGGAGGTTTAGGAAGTCACTCCAAGTGCGGTTCCAAATAAAAAACCTCGTGTTGCTGCTGTGGATAGGAAAAAGGCAAAGTCAAGCACAGCTCTTCTAATGGTTGAAGCAATTTCGAAGATATCTGACTATCAAGTTCATTTACAGCAAAGAAGCAAGAAGGGATCACCATCAGGGAAATAATGGAGCATGTGAAGGACTGTGGTGCGGCGTATGGTTCAGATGAGCATGACATTGCCACCCAGCTGTTTGTGAAGAAGGAACATAGAGAAATGTTTGTGACCTTGCCTACTAGAGAAATTAGGCTCAATTGGCTTAGGAAGAGGCACAATGACAAATATGGAAGTTAGTTTTTTTTGGCAACCTGTATGCTATTATTTTACTTCTGGCAACCTGTATGACATTGCCACAATGAGATTTTTTTCTCTATTTGAACCTGGAACCATGTATTGCTATTTTTCTCTATTTGAACCTGGAACAAGTATTGCTATTTTTTCTCTATTTGAACCTGGAACCTGTATGAACCTGGAACCTGGAACCATGTTCATGTTTGCTGTATGCTACTATTTTTTACTTCTGGTGCATGTTCATGTTTGCTGTATGCTACTGTTGGTGCTATTTGAACCTGGAACCTGTATGAACCTGGAACCTGGAACCATGTTTGCTGTATGAACCTGGAACCATGTTTTACTTCTGGTGCATGTTCATATTTTTTTACTTCTGTAGTGCTTGAACAGGTAGCTATTTTGTCTCTCTGTGTTGAACCTGGAACCTGGAATCATGTTTGCTGTATGAACCTGGAACCTGGAACCATGTTCATGTTTGCTGTATGCTACTGTTGTTGCTACTATTGGTCCTTTTTTCTCTCTGTGTTGCTGTTTTGTCTCTAATTGGCATCCTGCATTGTCTTTTTTCTTACCTCTATGCAGAGTGATGATGAAACTGATGATGAAACTGATACCTCTGACAATGAGAGCATGGCATTTTGGAATCTTGTATTGGCTGGTGCTAAACTTGCTGCAGCTTATGTTGAATTATATTGTGACAAAAATCCACCTAGGACATCACTCCATAGTGGTATGGGCTGGTTGCTAGAGACGCTTAACACACCGGGAGAATGTCATTCGCAGCTTCGGATGAGCACACAGATGTTCTACGACCTTCATGATTTATTGGTTGGAAGGTATGGTCTGAAACCATCCCTACATATAAACACTCAGGAGATGTTGGCAGTGTTCTTATTTGTGTTATCTGGAAATGAATCTAATAGAAAAGCACAAAACCGGTTCAAGCACTCGGGTGAAACTATTCATAGGAAATTTGATGAGGTACTGAATGCTTTCATGGATATGTCTAGAGATTTTATTAGACCAAAGGACCCCAACTTCTGAACTGTTCACAGGAGGATAAGAGATGACCGTAGAGCATATCCACATTTCAAAGATTGCATTGGTGCTCTAGATGGTACTCATATCCGAGTTTCGTTGCCACCCGACGATCAAGTAAGATATATTGGAAAGTCTGGTATACCTACTCAAAACGTTCTAGCAAGTTGTGACTTTGATATGAGGTTCACTTATGTGTCGACGGGACAGCCGGGCTCTATGCATGATACTAGTGTCCTGTACAATGCAATTAGAGTGGACGAGAGCTTTTTTCCACACCCTCCAAAAGGCATTAAAAATATGACCATGCACTTCATTGTTTGATCAAATGCTTAAAAATGTGATCTGATATTTTGTTTCTAATAATTATAGGCAAATATTATGTTGTCGATGCGGGATATCCTAATCGTCCGGGATACCTTTGTCCTTATAAAGGTGAGAGGTATCATATGCCGGAGTGGCATAGAGGAATGGAACCAAAGACTCCTAAAGAAAGGTTCAATCGTGTTCACTCATCCATCCGCAATGTTATTGAGCGATCATTTGGAGTGCTAAAAATGAAATGGTAGATTCTATATAAAACGGCGTCCTACCCGATGTTCAAGCAAAAAATGATTGTTGTGGCTACTATGGTCCTTCACAACTTCATTCGTGAGCATGGCGGTGAAGACTTGGACTTCGCTCGGTGCGACCGTGATCCAAATTATGTTCCAGAGATTCTGGAAAGGTACTTCAAATATGTGGCTAGATCAAATGGCTCTACTGATGCACCGAATGCTCCTACTATGGACAAATTCCGTTATGACTTGGCCACCGCTCTTTCTCTAGCTTGGAACTAGAATTATGTATTAGTCACTATTCTCTAGTTATCTATGGACAACTATTTCTATTAGAATGATGGACTTTGTTATCTTATTTATCATTAGTCATGTATGGACAATTATTTGTATCCGAAATATGAACTTTGTCAATTATCGATCAAGCGCTTTGAAATTTACGTGACAAAAGTATGGAATTATTTGGCCGAAATATTTTTTTTACTATTCTCCAATAAATTAAATTCAATTACACATGCTCTGCATACAACAGAACATACACCAAACATCGATCAGGGGCATAGTAGACCTTTCCTATACAAACCTCATGTTTTCAGAGCTGGAGCTAAACTGCGTGCCAAACAGGTCCACCTGCTCCAGAAACTCTACAGTGGAGCTGCTCTGTGGTGGACTTGGTGGAGCAGAGCTGAAAAAGGTGGAGCAGAGTAGTCCCAAACAGGGTCCAAGGTTCTTTGGTCTTGCTGCTTTTTGGCCATTGCACTAGACACTAACTCCCATTCACATTAGCTTCCCCTTTCCAAAGGAACCTCCTCTTAGTCTCGTCGATCAGTTTTATTGCTCATTTCTTGATTGGAAGGACTGTGAGGAAGTCCACTAGAAATGAAGATAGCACCGAGTTTACCAAAGTAAGCCGCCCATGCCTATCCAAGAACTTGGCCTTCCAGTTCAGCAATTTTGTAGCCACTTTATCGATCAACGGCTGGACCTGAACCCACCGCAGTGGCATGACATTTAGAGGCAGGCCCAAATATTTACATGGAAAGGCTTTGACCTCACACGGAATGCCATCTAGGAGAGAAACTAGAGACGAGAGATCACAAGCAATTAGGTAGAACACACATTCATGAAGATTGATTACCAGACCAGAAGCCCCACCGGAGTCTGATAAAATCTCCAGTGTTGCACTGATCTCTTTGCATCGTTGGGTTCAAAAAACTTGCCACGTCATCAGCATATAGGCTCATCCTTAGCTTCACAGATCTTTGTTGAATTGGTTGTAGTATGTCGAATTGGATGGCTCTATCAATGAGCCTCTGCAGGGGTCAATTGACAGAACAAACAGTAAAGGTGATATTGTCGGCCTGCCTTAAACCCCTCCTATGACATCAAACAATTCACCTCTTGAACCATTAACAAAAACAACAGTTGTGTACACAAGGGCAGATACCCAAGCTTGCCACCGTGCGCCAAATCCTAGTTTCTGTAAAACGTGATTTAAGTAATCCCATCTAGCTACTGAGTCAAAAGCCTTCATGATATCTAGCTTAAAGACATTCAACCAGATAGCGTGCGCGCGCGCACACACACATATATATATATACACTTCGCATAATGTTCTAAATAGCGGGCTATAGCGGCGCAATAGCCAATAGCGACTCCGGCTAGTTGCCACTAGATCAATGTTGTATTAAATAGCGTGCTATAGCAAGATATAGCCGAGCTATAGAGGCTGAGCAGACCTCTCCGCTAAATACTATAACCCACGATTTAAAAACACTAATGTACACCATACCCGTAGCTATAAACACGTTCCAAAGAACCAACAGATGTCTGGCATTAATGAAGTCATCGTAGACATTTCACTTTCGACGAGCATGTCATCTATTACTGAAAGAATAGTGCCATTGAATCTTGAATACGTTGAATTGTGAATATTCATACCAAATCCAAGATTTAAATATGAGTAGGCATTTTTTTTTTGCGGAAGGCAAATTGTATTCCTGAACAGAGGACTGCTTCAAACTGTTTACCATGATTTAGTATCGTTTTGGTCTCCGGTAATGCATTCGTAATCCTACAGTCCGCCGATAAACTCAGATCCTGTTTGGAATGTAGGAATTTTTTTACATCCAAACGAGCTCTCAAGGGATGAAATAATGGAGCAGAGAAGTAACCGATATTCCGGCCGGGAGAAAGAATAACAACGATCAAGGAGAAGAAAGCGAGGGCGAGCACACATCATGTTGGATTGTTGGTTGGCCTTAATGACACGGACGAAAATCGAGCACACAGATAGTAGGTCATCGTCTACGACACTGTTTAGGTCACTTTTGCCTTTCTTGAAAACCGAGCACAGCAAGCATGTTCGTTGGAGGCTAATGGCATGTTCCTCGATCACCGCGTCACCACCTCCTTGTCCCAAGCTGTTCTTCTCGTCAGTTGGGAGCAGGAGCTAGCCTGGGAAATTTCTAGCCCACCTTACAAACTGAAAAACAGAAGCAGTGTACAACTTTTGCTCTGTCGTTGAGACTTGAGAGTGCGCTTTGGTGACACGAGTTTGAAGAGCATATGTGCATGCATGCATAGTTATAGCTACTGCCATACCCAAAGCAAAATCAAACGTAGACACAGGTACATAACATAGGCATGGGCTAGCTAGGCCCATGGCTAATTGCTACTCTAGGTATTAAATTAAATTAGGTGCGTGTGGACGTGCTCTACACTCTACACAATGGAGGCAAATATATAATATACGGACATATGGAATGGGATGCATGATTGGACTTGTTGGTTTATTATTAGTGTTGGTGACAGGTTAAGAGAAGGATGGATCATGGATGTGTGTAGGAGGAGTATGTGACAATGTGGTCAATTAGGCTTTCACCGTGTTCGGATGGTGCCCAGCACAGTGAATTTCGGATGGTTTCGGATGATTTAATAGTATTCTGTGAGGGAGAATAAGCTGAAACAAGCTGAAACAAGCGAGCAGTGCACCAGCCGAACGCCATATTTGTTGGAGACTCGTGCAAGAAACGTACGTGTTGGGCCAGCTCAGCCGATGGCTGACTACCTGGCTGTTGGCAACTCTCCCCATTCCCGCCATGCCAGGAACCCTAACCTACTAGCCTTCCGATGTTTCAAATGGCAGCTCCAAACTAACAGTCCTAATTGTCAATTAACTCGCATGCGGCGTAGCGGAAGGAAGCACAGAGAGTCAGATACGGATATTGCAACCCGGTCGATCGAGGCACAGGCACGCGTGGCTCAAACGTACCGTACGGATGATTTTGAATAGAAGGGCGTATCTGCACGCCAAGCAGAAAGGCAAGGCAATGACGCTGATTTATAAAAGTGTCTCCTTTAATCTACGTGTTTGGTAGACCATATCGTCATCATAGCCGACGAGTCTACGACGAACCAACAGAATCATGCATGCATAAAGCATTGGCTTATATACCAAACTAAATAATCACTTAAAATGAGCTTACCTTTTCAAATTCAAACATGTCTACTCTAGATCGTTATGGGCATGTTTAGTTTTTTTAGGTGTTTAGGAAGGCATATCGGGCTTGTTTGGTTCGCTGTTCTTGGCCTGTTAACTAGGCCTCGACCCTGATGGCCTGATGGGCCACCGACCACCCCGCAGCCTAGCTAGCTTGTCAGGTTACGTTGTACTAGTCTCTAGAGAAGGTGACGGACTGACGGCTCCTTGCTTTGTTGGGTGAGGTGGATAGGTCAATTGGCTATGCATGCACGGTAGGACTAGTAGTAGTAGTCTTTCAACAGCCGCAGTGTACGTCAGATTCCATTTCGTACGACAATCAGACAACACGGGACCTATAAAACCATCTTAATTACCCTGCTAGCTAGATTCCACATCATCAGGTCCAAACAAACAATCTGGTAGCCGTTTAAGTATCCACAGACAAAGACGACAAAATGAAAGAGGCCAGATCTAGATGGAATAGAGTTTTGTCATCACCCCATCGTCACACTGCCTACAAGAGAATATTGATTTCTCTACTCTAAAACTTGGAATCTTTGATCATTGACCTATCAATATCGAACAAATCTGATGTTCTAGATGGTTTTACTGTAGTTTGTATTTTATGAAAAAAAAGAAACTACTTTATTTTTAAAACCATTAGTAATTCGTTTTAAATAGAAAGGTATGAACCTAGCACTTAATTTTTAATCAGAAAAGATAACTTATCTATTGGTACAAAAATTTAGAGTTATTTATATTTTACATTTTCCTATTCCTATTTTTTTATTGCTTATAGTCATGTCCACTATTTATATTTAAATAATAATTCTACACTCCTCAGATTGACCAAGCGAATTCATAGTAGACTATCAGCAAACAAATTAAGGATCTAGAAGTAAATACCAACCTCACATGTGCCGAACTCCACTACATAGAGATTATTTTCAGAGCCTAAAGTCTCCGACATCAGGGTGAAAAGTAGCAAAGAGAACCAAATGATAGTCTGCACCATCCAATTGGTTTGCTTTCATAGCGTAGAAGCACACTCCTTATAGTGGCACTATTTACAACACACAAACTGACAAACTATTTTTCCCATGCTCCCCTTGGGTTTGATGTCTAAAACATTCCACCATGACTGGGTTAAAATGGTCCTTAAACATCCACGAATGCAAAGCCAAGTAAAATTTGGCAACTGTCCCACTTAGCCAGGTGCCATTTGTGTGCTACGTTCTTTCGCCACTGTCTTTGAGGTCGACCATCCTTGGGGTTCTCTTCGTCGACACCTTCGAGGCTGGATGCCTACAGTGGTCTCTTTGGCTTCTTCCCAAATTCTTGGTGAAGCCCCGAGCTGGAGTGGTCAATCTCATTTCGAAGTGTTCCTTCCAAAGTCGGTTTGTGAAGTCACCTATCAAAAAAACGGATTTTAGCTAAGAAGAGCGAGTTAGGGGCCTCCAAACTGAGGCCTTCCCCAACAGAGATCATATTTATGTCTTGCAACTAGTTTAACATCATTAGCCCTAAAAAAAATTTGGCTATAACATATTTGGTACTCTATTCGGAGCATGGATTCTTTTGCCGATCTCTAGGTTTAGTATAGCACAAATGATGATTTAAATAAACACCGAACACGATTACAAGTAATAAAACACTAGGAATAAGCATAAATACAATCTAAATTGCTCAAAATCTAGCACCAATGGATAAATTTTTTTAGGAGAAAATATATATTAGTTTCATATTTTACCGATTTAAAATGAATTTGTTATGAATTGTTTGAAAATATAAAACTACCTTTGAAACTACTGTAGTAGAATAGAATCTTTCCTATTCTAGATAACCAAATTATCTGGTATTAATAGATCTGTGGTAAAGATTCCTGATTTTAGAGCTGCATGATCGAAAAGAAACTTAATTAAGCAATAGTTGAATGGCCAAAAATAAAATAATCTTTCCTATTTTCTAAGGCTTTCTAATTAAGGCAGTTATTGCAGAATATCTAAAGCGTAGAGGAGAGTTACTCTGGTCCTTTTTTTGTGATGGTGTTTTTTGTCCTAGTTTCAGTGACCTTTGCTAAAGAGCTCGATCGGGTTGTTGCAATATCCATGTTATGTATCTTCTGAGTTCTGACCAAACGACAGCTCATTAGCAAGACTGATGAACTGTTGGGCCGTGCCTGTGCAGTTGTTGGGCATGATGGTTATCTGCTCACGGCTGCGCGCGATTTCTTGGATGATTGTGACGGCCGGCGATGCCCTCGGCGGCTAGACCACCCGGCGGAGCAACATCATTATGTTAATTAATTACTAGTTAATGGACTCAATGATTCATAAACTTCTCATGATGAGGATTAGTACACGATATGGAAATGCAGCTAAAGTTCAGGTATCCCAGTCAATCTGGTATCATGTATTCATGTGCCTCCACTTTATTGCCACTCTGGTGGTGCTATCTCTTAGAATTTATATGGATAAAATTCTCTAAATCCATATGAAGAAATTCTAATAAATCTCAAAGGCCCAATATATGTGTCTCTATGGGTTTTATTGTTTAAGTCCATAAGTAGAGGTGGAAGGTGCAACATCAATTAGTATCATATTACTAGTTAATGTGGAGGTAGGAAGTTCTCCTCCCTATATATATATATATATATATATATATATATATATATATATATATATATATATATATATATATGTACCAATCCTCCTGGAAAAAGATACAACAATAATAGAACTATGATTGGTTCTAGTTTGGAAAATCCTACGATAGTCCATTAGTGTTTTTCACTTCTCACTACTGCGTTGTCTTCTAAGTTTTCCTATTCCGATCCTCTGCGCGTACAGAGAGTTGGGAGAGCAGGCCTTCGGAACCGCCGCCTGCCTCTGTGACACCTGTGTTTTTGGGGAGCGTCTTCACGACTGCTCGCTTCTTCTTGGTGACTGTCAATATCTTCTTCTTCTTCCTCGGATCATCTACTTCCCGGAGGACGTTCGAGGGACTACACTGCGAACATCATCTTCCTTGGATCATCTACTTCCCGGAGGACGTTCGAAGGACTGCACTACGAATATCGTCTTCCTCGGATCATCTACTTCCTGGAGGACGTTCGAGGGACTGCACTGCGAACATCGACCTGCATCGACTGTGGTCTACGATATCGAGCAACGCGCTATGTCGACTAGTGTGCGTGGAGCCGCCGGTGCCTTGAGCATGGGTCCCTCCGCTGGGTATAATTCAATTCTTGAATTTGTTAAATTCAATATCTTTTATATCTGCTACTAGTGCAAGTAGTAATATCACACACGTACATATACATGTTGTCACCAATTTGCTATTGATTTTTTGGATTAAATTTAACATGAAAATACCTAAATTCCTAATAATCCAAAAACCTGACATTAGGCAATTTTCTGTTAGTGGTTTCGCTACTGCATTGAAGCCAGATGATTTCGATGGCACAAACTATAAGAGATGGCGTGCTAAGATGGTCCTATGGTTAACTGCTATGAATTGGTATCACGCCGCATAGGGGAAACCCGAACAGTTTACTCCTGAGGAGGAGCAAAGGTAGGCTGCCGATAACCTGTTTCGAGGCGCCGTGATTAGTGTTCTGCATAGCAAATACTAGGACAACTACATAAGATGCACGATAGCCAAAGAATTATGGGATGCACTTGACGTTCATTTTGGTGTTTCTGATGCTGGTAGCGAGCAGTACATCATGGAGCAGCTGTATGACTACAAAATGGTTGATAACAGTTCGATAGTGGAACCAGCTCATGAGATACAGGCACTGGCTAAGGAACTCAAACAGTTTCCATGTGTTACCCGACAAATTTGTGGTCTGCGGTATTATGGCTAAGGTACCACCTTCTTGAAGGGATTTTGCTACTTCTCTAAAGCACAAGAGACAAAGAGTTTAGCGTAGCTGAGCATATTGGTTCTCTTGATGTTGAGGAGAGGGCGAGAGCAAAAGACAACTGTGGAAAAGGAGTTGAGTCTAATAGTGCCATAATGGCGCAAAAGAAAATTCAAATGCATCTCGTAAGAAAAAAAAAGAACAAGCAAGAGAGCAACTCGAAGCCTAAGCAAACAATTACTTTTAAGAAGAAAAATAACAAAGAAGGTGGTTGCTTTATTTGCGGGAGCGATGAGCATTGGACAAGTGCGTGCCCAGACCATAAATTTAAGCAAGAAAAGAAATCAGCAAACATGGTTGTTAGCGAGGCTGAAGGAGGAACATCTAGGTATGGTCATTCTTTACCTACTGTTCTTCCAGTCTATCATTCGCCTAAGTGGTGGATGGACACTGGGTCTAACATAAATGTATGTGCTGATGCTTCTTTGTTTTCTTCTTATCAGGTAGGTGGAAGTGGAGCCTTGCTGATGGAAAACGGGTCCCATGCACGTGTTCTTGGTGTTGGTACGACCATTCTAAAGTTCACTTCGGAAAAGATGGTGTTGTTGAAGAACAAGCAGCATGTCCTCTCCATCAAAAGGAATCTAGTTAGCGGCTATCAATTGTGTTGAGATTGTTATAAAATTATCTTTAAGTCAAATAAATGTGTACTGTCAAAGTATGAGATATTTGTTGGTAAAGGTTATGATTGTGGAGGCTTATTCCGCTTATCTTTGCATGATGATGTGTGTAATAAGGTTGTGAACAATGCTATTATTCCTAATGAGTCAAATATTTGGCATTCATGGCTTTGTCATATTAATTATGGTTGTCTATCGCGGCTAGCAAATCTGAATTTAATCCCGAATTTTAATTTAGTCAAAGGTTCTAAGTGCCATATATGTGTGCAATCTAAGCAACCTCACAAGCCTCACAAGGCTACGGAGGTGAGGAACTTGGCGCCATTAGAACTAGTTCATTCCTATCTGTGCGAGATGAATGGCGAGTTGACTAAAGGTGACAAAAGATACTTCATGACATTTATATATCATTGTACTAGATTTTGTTATGTGTACTTGCTAAAATCAAAAGATGAAGCGTTGCATTATTTTAAAACCTATAAAGCTAAAGTAGAAAATCAACTTGAGAGGAAAATTAAACGGTTAAGGTTTGATCGTAGTGGAGAATACTTTTCAAGTGAGTTTTCTGAATTCTGCATAGAACATGAAATTATTCATGAGAGGACATCGCCATACTCACCGCAATCCAATGGGATTACCAAGAGAAAGAACCACACTCTAACTAAGTTGGTTAACATCATGTTGGAGACAACATGACTATCTAAGGAATGGTGGGGTGAGGCTATTTTGATAGTAGATCATGTCCTGAATAGAGTTCCTACAAAGAATAAAGAAACCACACCATTCGAGGAATGGGAGAAGAAAATATTAAATCTCTCTTATTTGCGCACTAGGAGTTGCTTGGCCAAGGTGAATATGCCAATTAACAAGAGGCGCAAACTTGGGCCTAAAACTGTTGACTGTATATTCCTTGGTTATGCTATTCACAGCGTTGGATATAGGTTCTTAATAATAAATTCTAGAGTAACCGATATGCATGTTTGTACGATAATGGAGTCTAGAGATGCTACATTTTTTTAAAAGAGAATTTTCTATGAAAAATGCACCTAGCACATCTAGTCATGAACCTATAATACCCAATGAGCAATTTATTCCGATAGAACATATTGAGGAACCCCATGTGCAAAATCCTGAGGAGGATGACATCATAGTTACTCGAAAGAGTAAGAGACAAAGGACTGCAAAGTCTTCTGGTGATGACTATATTGTGTACCTTGTGGATAACACACCAAGAACCATTGAAGGGGCATATTCCTCTTCTGATGCTGACCTTTGGAAGCAATATGGAGTGAGATGTATTCAATTATGTCTAATAGAACTTGGGCAGTTGTTGAACGTCCTTATGGATGTAAACCTATAGGATGCAAACGGGTGTACAAGGAAAAGCTTAGGCATGATGGTACTATTGAGAGGTATAAGATAAGGCTTGTGGCCAAGGGTTATACCCAAAAAGAAGGTGAAGATTTCTTTGATACTTATTCACCTGTTGCTCGATTAACTATAATTCGAGTGTTACTTTTCCTAGCCGCCTCACATGGTCTTCTCGTTCATCAGATGGACGTTAAGACAGCTTTCCAAAACAGAGAGTCAGAAGAGAAGATCTATATGGATCAACCAAATAGGTCTGTAGCAAATGGTCAAGAAGGCAAGGTGTGTAGATTGTTGAAGTCCTTATATGGCCTAAAACAAGCTCCTAAGCAATGGCATAAAAAGTTCAACATGACTTTAACATCTGTCGGCTTTGTTGTGAATGAAGCTGATAAATGTGTGTACTATCGATATGGTGGGGGCGAAGGTGTAATCTTGTGTTTGTATGTTGACGACACAGGAACTAGCTTGATGTGGTCAAGGGGGTGAAGAAATTTTTGTCCAATAATTTTGAGGTGAAAGATTTAGGAGAGGCTGATGTTATTCTTAATATCAAGCTGTTAATAGAAGGCAATAGTGGGGTTACACTTTTACAATCGCACTATGTGAAAAATGTTTTGAGTCACTTTGGATTTAGTGACTGATAGCCTGCTCCTACGCCTTATGACCCTAATGTGCTATTAAGGAAAAATCAGAGAATAGCAAGGGATCAATTGAGATATTCCCAAATCATTAGTTCGCTTATGTATTTAGCTAGCGCTATGAGACTTGATATCTTGCTTGCTATGAGCAAACTAAGCCGATTTATGTCAAATCCTAGAAATAATCATTGGCGTGCTCTTAAGAGAGTAATGTGCTATCTGAAAGGTACTATGAGCTATGGCATTCACTATACTGGGTATCTAAAGGTACTAGAGGGTTATTGTGATGCGAACTGGATATCTGATGCTGATGAGGTTCACACCACAAGTGGATATGTGTTCTTACTTGGAGGTGGCGTTGTTTCATGGAGGTCTTGCAAGCAGACTATCTTAACAAGGTCAACCATGGAGAAGCAGAACTCACAGCATTAGATACAGCCACTGTTGAGGCCGAGTGGCTTCGTATACTTCTTATGGATTTACCGGTAGTAGAAAAACCTATACCGACTATTTTTATGAACTATGATAATCAGACTGTGATAATCAAGGTGAACAGTTCTAAGGATAGCATGAAGTCTACAAGACATGTAAAGAGGTGGTTAAAATCTGTTAGAAAATTAAGAAACTCTAGAGTGATAGCGTTGGATTATGTCCATACGTCTAAAAATCTGACAGATCAATTCACTAAGGGGCTATCATGTAATGTGATAGATAGTGCATCGAGTGAGATGGGCTTGAGACCCACATAAAGTCTATCATGGTGGTAACATGTTCTATGTGATCAGAAATCCCGTGATGTAGGATGGTGAAACAAGCCAGTGGTCGACTGTGAGGAAAGACCCTTAACTTGGCCCATGTTAGATACACGTCTTTCCTTTGATGTAAGGCAGGTTGGTTTTTGCCTTAATATGTTCCAAGTGGCATACTGAAGCAAAGATGTTGTCCTACATAACATCTTCTAAGGAATACACCTATATGAGTTCGACTACTAGTCAAAGTCTATAAGATTTGGGTGATCTCTAGATGCTCATGAAAGGCCCAGGAGTATGACTTATATGCTCCAAGCAGAGGAGATGCTTTTGGCAACCTAGTATGAGTAAAGAGTTTAGGTGAAACTCATTCACACGAAACTTGCAATTCAAGGCATAGTGTATTATTCAAGTTGTGGATGGGTGTAGCTTGAAGCTCTATGCGGACGTTCAACTTAACAGTCTCTGCTGAAAAACACTGGTAAACAATAGTGGGAGAAGGAAAATATCTATACTGGGCTTTTGAGACCTGGTGGGGATTGTTAGAATTTATATGGATAAAATTCTCTAAATTCATACGAAGAAATTCTAATAAATCTCAAAGACCCAATATATATGTTCTCTAAGCCCATGAGTAGGGGTGGATGGTGCGACATCAATTAGTACCATATTGCTAGTTGATGTGAAGGTAGGGAGTTCTCCTCCCTGTATATATGTACTATTCCTCCTGGGAAAAGATACAACAATAATAGAACTATCATTGGAAGTTCCTAGTTTGGAAAATCCTACGATAGTCAATTAGTGTTTTTCACTTCTCACTACTATGCTGCCTTCTAAGTTTCCCCGTCCCGATCCTCTGCGCGTACAGAGAGTTGGGAGAGCAGCCTCCGGATCCGCCGTCTTCATCTGTGACACCTGCTCGGGTGTGCGGGTGATCAGGTTTTTAGGGAGCATCTTCACGACTGCTCGCATCTTCCTGGTGATTGTCAACGTCTTCTTCTTTCTCGGATTATCTACTTCCCAGAGAACGTTCGAGGGACTGCACTGCGAACATCGTCCTGTATCAACTGTGGTCCGCGACATAGAGCAACACACTATGTCGACTAGTGTGCATGGAGCCGCCGGTGCCTTGAGCATGGGTCCCTCCGCTGGGTATAATTCTATTCTTGAATTTGTTAAATTCAATATCTTTTCCGCTATGATATGTATGTCGTTCATGTTCATATCTGCTACTAGTGCAAGTAGTAATATCACACATGTGCACGGCTGCACATACATGTTGTCCCCAATTTGCTATGGATTTTTTGGATTAAATTTAACATGAAAATGCCTAAATTCCTAACACTATGCCTAGTAAGGAAAAAGGAGCAGACTATGGAAAATATAACGGAACGGCTCCAATTTTGTTTAAGTTGAAAATATGATGAATATATATAAGAAAGCAGCCTTAGAGGTAAAAAAAAACCAATTGTGTTGTTTTCTTGTTGCTAAATTCAAATCATTTCAGTCAGACTAACTATTGTCATAGTGGATCACGTGTGCAGCTTTGTTAGATACGATCAAACGAAAAACAGCTCCAAGAAAATGGGCGAGGCGACGTTGTTGTTCTGCACTAGTATTGAGTATTGAGTACAGGATTGTCATGTCACCCGATGAGTCAACGGAGAAATGGCACATGCAAGTACAGTACCATGTTTAATTAGTGCCTTTTTCCGGTGACCCGACTGGGAATTGGCACAGATCGTTGCGGTGTCATTTTCAATGCACGAAAGATTGCCACAGCAAGTCATCACTGCAGTACGTATACTGGCGGATACAGAACATGATTGAAGGAAGGGCTGGTCTCTTCTTCTTTCTCTCTCTCCATTTTTTTTCTTTCCTCCACCTCTTCTTCTCCCTTACCATCTCCATATTTCCATTGATGCACCAGCTATAGGGGGTCTGGAGCCCCCCAGCCCCCCTAGATCCGCCCCTGGTACCATTGTTATTGTTATTGATCAAGGAAAGGATCATTTGTCTCAAAAGAAAAAGAAATTAGCTTTAAAGACCATGCCAAGATACTTGACCAAAAGCTGTTGCATTGTGACGTCTAGTTTCGGGGACCATCTGACCAAACGACAAATGGTTAGCAAGACTGATCTGAATTGTTCGCAAGTGCAACTTGCTGATGCGCATGTCATCGATATGCTCCTGGTCACGGCTGCTTTCAGGGGTGATTGCGACGGCCGGCGATACCATATGATGCCCTCGGCTCAACTACCCGTCTAATAAGCAACATCATCATGCTAATTCAAGGATTTAACACTCCTCATGATGAGGAGGATCACACGAAATGCGCTTAGTGTACCGACTCCTGTGTTTAATCCGTGTCAATAATTGGGATGCGACTCTGATCCTTTGCTACTTTGTTGTGATTTGTTGAAAAAAAATCTTAGCCCTATTCGTTTCGCTGAAATTTGGTTTATACTGATGTTTATGCTGATTTGTTGTGAGAGAAAAATATTGTTGGTTTGAGCCGAGTGTGTGCATATCTTTTCCACCTATAAGCACATGCCTCCACTTTCCATCGTCGTACTAATCTTCAAGCGAGATGGATTTGTATTGAATATCATCACACACACACACACACACACACACACACACACACACACACACACACACAAATCCATCTCTTCGGTGAAAACGTAAACACACAAAAGCAAATGTAGAATTTTTTAATAAAGCGATGTATATTCACAATGTGTCTATGTATATATACTTTGTCAAAAAAAAAGGTAAGATGCAAACATAGTGTAGAAAATATATGAAAATAACATATGAACATACAACAGGAGTTTGGATGTCAACTTTTGCAACAATGCACATCTGGATACACTATAGATGTGCATTATTCTAAGTATTCAGTGTATGTTTTCTGGGTTTCTTGATTCATCAAAGAGGTACACTGAATACTTTTATCATATATACAAGATAAATATAGTAACAAATTTCTTATTCTTCTGGTTCAAATCATAAACATGATAAAGTTGCATCGATTTTAAATCGAGTCACTTATTTTTGTGTCGATTTCATTTGGATTGTCAGATACTTTGCTTTAGAGCAACTCTAGCAAGATCCCCAAATAAGTCCCGAAATCCAAATATCAAAGCTTATGCCAAAAACAAAGGTCCAGTAGAATCCCTGTCCAGTCCCTCAAAGTAGGCAGGCCCTCAACCCACCCCTCGACCCTCATTCCCGTGGGCGTCGACTGTAGCACCTATTCGGGGTTGGTTGTCTTTCGTCAGTGCGCAGGATACTTTTCCTTGCTACCGCCGCCCTCCTTGTCGTGGCACCCCCTATCGCCGCCTGTCGAGCACCTCCCCACTTGCCACAAGTTCCCCTCCCATTGCATCACTCCCTACCGAAACCCCTCACTATTATATAAAACACTTGTAGAGGCAGTTGGCCTAGACGTCTCTATTTGCTCGTCTCTACAAATCAACGATTTGTTGATGTGATTTTCTAGCCACCTCTACAAATTAATTGGTAGAGACGGCTAGAAACAAAAGCCACATCTAGAAGTCAAGTTTCTAGAGCCACCTCTACAAAGCGAGGGTGGGGTGTTGCGCACAGGGCGTCCCCCAACAGTTGGAGTTTAACAGTTAGTTTGTGTTTTATTTAAGTATCAGAAAACACTCAAGTGCATATTTTCGGATAGAAAATCATGAAGCGTGTGGTGTGTGGGATTCTTCAGTGGTGCTTCCTGGGCGCTAATTTGTTTCTTATTTTTCTGTGATGTCATTTTAGAATTAGTTTCTATTGCAGTTGTAAAGAGAACTGTCAGTGAAAATTTTGTTTATCGGCTTAACCAAACCATTAATGAAAATGCTAAATTTGTACTGTCATTTGGCCAATACCGCCGCTAGTAGAAATCCATTTTAAGAGAGCCTATTTGAAACAGTGATACTCTCGACCGAGCGTCCGGCCGGCTAGACACACGGCTTCACTCAGCCTGCGGACCAGGTCTGACCGGCCCATTATTAAAAAAAACTGGATGCTTCCACAGGGACGGAAACCACCTCGTGCCGCGTGCCCCTGCGCCTCATGCTAGACCTGCTTTGCGCTGTGGGCCCCTACGCCTCATGTTGGACCCGCCTTGTGCCGCGTACCTCGCCCGTGCCTCGCGCCACGTGTCATCCGCACCTAGTGCCTCATGCACGCCGCCAGCGCCTCGTGCCTCGCGCAACGCGCCGCCCATGCCTCGCGCTGCGCACCCCCGCACCTACGTCAACCTTAAATGGGCGGCGGCAAGTAGATAAGCATATGTTGCAACCGTATGTTTCATGCGTTTCAGATATATGTTGCATATATTTCATCTGGATGTTACAAAAGTAGATCTGGTGTTGCATATGTTACAATGGCTATAGATGTGTGTTGCAAGTGTATGTTTAAAATGTTTCAGCTGTTTCAAGCATATGTTGTAAGTGTTTCTTCTGGACGTTGCATATGTTTTAGTGGCTATGCACGTATGTTGCAAGTGTGTTTTCCAAATGTGATGTTGCATGTTTTCATCTGGATGCTGCATATGTTGCAGTGGGTATATGCATATGTTGCAAATGTATGTTTCAAATGTTTAACCTATTTTAGACGTATTGTAAGTGTTTTATCTGGATGTTATTATATGTTGCAGTGGTTATACACATATGTTACAAACGTATGTTTTCAATTGTTTCACCTGGTTTCAGTATGTTGCAGCGGGTGCTGTTCCCCACGCGCTTTGATTTGCAGGCATGCACGCGCTACACGCACCCATTCAGCACTGCCTATCTCTGTCATAAGGGCCAGTGGCCAAATGGCCGAGCACTCCCTGGTCAAAGTGCATGCGCATATGCAGAGCGCCAGAGTGGGTCTGCACCCAACAAAAGCAGAACCAGACGCCCCTACAACACCAGGCCTAGTCCCCCACAGTGGAGCATACAACTGGGGTCAACACGGGTACGCCCACTGTGCTCCCACCCCCCTCTCTCGCATGCAGCTGGGCGGGCTCCACGCACATGCTCTCCCGAAGTAGCAGCACGCGCGAACGCAGCAACAGCAGGAGCAGACCACGAAGCACGCGGGTAGGCATAGCAGCAGCACATGCGGCAAGCCACTAGGTGCAGCAGCAGCATGCACGGACCCAACAGCAGCTAGAGCGGGGCGCGAAGCACGCGGGTGTGCGTGCAGGTATCCAGACGCGCATGTGCATCCGGGCGTCCGGCCGCTAGTATGCCTCTATTTGAACTACAAGAATTTTATAGGAATTTTATGCAGAAATGGAAAAATTCTGCCGCGCATTCGAAACAAGCCTTAACTATCGGTACAATGGTCTGTGTACTTGTGATACAAGACTTAAAACGGAGAATTTGCACAGATCTTTTTGTTGTACGAACCAGTCATTGCAGTACTGTTGTTGTTGTACATACCCTTCCGTTTGAGTTTGTCTATTCGAGTGTTCAATTTTCGGTAGTACGTGATCTTATAATCGGTCTGTTCGCTGGTTGATTTCTGGGCTAATTTGAACTAATTAATACTGATTTATTATGAGAGAAAAATACTATTGGCTGGTTGAAAAACCAAATGGAATCTAAGATCTGACACTCCCAACCATTTGGTTTTGTTCTTTCTCGTACGAGATCAGAAACCTACTACCTAGCTAGATTTGATCATCAGGTCAGTGCCACCTGAGCATCGGAGGAAGAAACTACTGATATTTTAGCATACAGTAGTTATAGGTTTTGCAGTTTAGCACTGTTTATGAAAGACGTTGATCTTTTATAAAGCAGTTTTGTTATGAGAGAACTATCTTTTGATACAGCTGTGCGGACGCAACAATATACTATAATACTACTAAAAAGAATGTAAATCTCACTTCTCGAGGGGTCATAGAATCTTAATTTTGACCAAATATATATAAATAAACATTGATGTTTAAAATACGTGATAAGTATTATTAAATTAACCACATAATATATTTTCATAACATAAACCAGCTAATTAGAGATTCAAATATTGATAATATATTCTATAAATTTAGTCAAACTTACGATCCTTCGTCTCCTGGTAAAACGAGATTTACATTCTTTTTGGATGAAAGAAGTATATAAAAATGGCCATCACAATCGGTTTGTACGCTTGCTTTAATACGTTTTGTAAAACAACTAGCTTTAGAACCAGTTAGTCTCGCTACGTCATATAGTATTTGGAGGGGCGGCTCTAGAGGCTTTATAGGAGCGGTTTGCCCAACCGTCCTTACCCAAGCGGCTCTATAAATCATGTATTTATAGGGGTGGTTTCTAGATCACTCCTATAAATCGATTTGTAGAGGCGGCTGGTGTTATCAGCCTCCCCTATAAATTAATTATAAGAAATTATGAAAAAAAGGGCAAAAAATAATAATTTTTTTTAATCGGAGGAGGTCCCCACCGGCAGCCACACACCCCACTCTATGGTTGTAGCATTTTTTCATAATTTTTGCACACTTTGTGTCGGTCGGGATTCAAAACAGCAACATCTCCCTCGCGCGCAAACTCCTCTACCAAACAATCCATTTTGGTTCTCTACATATTATACAAAACGCATAAATTGATTGTTTGAGGCCCTAAACTAATTCAAATAAAAAAGTTATCAACTATAAAGTTTTATAACTTTTTGAGATCTACAACTTTCATTTTGGTAGTTTCTCCATCTGAAGTCACTTATAAAATTTGAATTTCAAATTTGAGAAATTCGAACGTAGCTTTCTATGACAAGATGATTTCAAATGAGAAAGTTATTAACTACAAAGTTTTATAACTTTTCAATATCTACAACTTTCATTTTTACTGTTTATCCATACGAGGTTGTTTAAAAAATTAAAATTTTAAATTTTTAGAAATTCAAACGTAGTTTTCCTTGACAAGATGATTTCAAATAAAAAAGTTGTCAACTACAAAGTTTCATAACTTTTCGGGATCTACAACTTTCGTTTTGGTTGTTTCTCCATCCAAGGTCGTTTACAAAATTTAAATTTTAGTGCTTAATTTTTAATACTCGGCGTCTATTTGTAGGGACAGCTGAAAATAGAGCCACCCCTACAAATCTGATTTGTAAGGGCGGCTCATTTGATAACCATTTGTAGGGGCGACTCAATATAGAGCCGCCCCTACAAAGAAAGGGAGAAGTTGCCACAAATCGTTTTTGTAGTTGTGTCTAATTAACCAGGAGTATATCTCACTCATCCCGGTTTCCGTAGCAAATCAATTTGATTAGTCAACTATTTTGTGTAGGAGTATATATCAGATGGAGATTTAGGGTTGGTCTTAAATGATGGTATCATGAGACAATCTTGCTCTCATAAATAACATACATATATTGCACGCCGTAAAACTTTGTAGAAGGCACGCTAAGTTGAGGTTATGTCTCTGGTGGTTCCTCAAACGAAAATGAGTTAATTAAACAGGATGGAATTTGTGTTAAACGAAAGGACTCCACATTGCAAAACTAGAAAGTCGCTGGCAACAAATTTAATTAAGGCCACACACAGCGTTTGTGGAAGTTCAATTCTTTTATGAACCCCGTGTCGATCCGGAAGTTGTTATGTTTAGTAGCAGAAGTAAATTATAGTGATTAGGTGAAGCACACCTGACTTGATTCCCTCTGAAGAGGCACACCTCTTATTTATTTTTAAAGGATTTGGGTTTTCTGTCACTCGATTGATTTTTTAACATTTTTTTAAACTAATTTTAAATTTAATATTATTTTTCTTTTTTAAATCTAACACTTTTGGCTACGCTTATTGTTATGGCGTGGTAAAACATCTATAATATGCCATATATGCTGAAGGATGACGTGACGAAGACCAACCCGTTGAGCAGGCGCGGCAAGCAGCTGATCACCGCGGGAGGTGCAGCAGGCCTTGCAACGATTAACGGCTATAGCCCTGGCCTGACGTGACAGGCAGGAAGCCGTGCATGTGCAGCAGCGAATACTTACCGGCCGGCCAGTGACATTTGTCCGGTCTATCATGGCGTTCGCTGGTCTGAAAAGTTCAGACCAGCCGGCTGGTTCCCCACACATTTCACTGTTTAATCATCCCGTCAAGTAATATTTCTCTCTTATAAAACCAGTCAATTTTAGTTAAAATTCTACCAGCCGAACGTAACTAGATGTGGTGCGGTCAATAGTACCAGTGCAGTCAATGAGGTGGTAGTGCCTGGACCCACAACAATTGAAGGCTTTGCCGTGCCGGCTCTGCTCCGGATATGTGTATGTGTGTTGGTCCGGATACGTGTATGTACAGTTATTATTCGGCTTGTACTACTGCAACCCACTAGTATTATTGTACTCCAATAAAACACTAGTATCATTATTATTGTGTTCCGTATATTGCCTGCTTAATTATTCATTCATCGTACGTAAACCTTCTACGATCCTCCGTTTAATTTTACATATCTATAAATTATTATTATTGCTACTAGTTTATTTATTAATTGATTCTAAATAGGATCACAGATTATTAAAATATAATCTGTTATTACTTGCTACTGCTAAAGTTGGAGTATACCCTAGTTTATTTAATTGATTCTAAATAGGATCAAATCACATGGACGATGCGACATCACTATTATATATGTGCGGCCATCGTCATATCAGTCATGATATAGTATTTTTCTCTCACAATAAAACAACATTAACCAGCTTATAAGCCACATAAACGATCAAGCGAACATGCGCATGTAATTTATAATCCTTGACCTATGTATCTCAAACTTTGACCGCATGCATCCCCCATTTAATGTCGCATTACTCGTCAAATCCTTTAGTTATGATCGAATCAATGACAGGTCTGCTCTGCTTTTAGTAATTCAACAACACCTTGGCCTTATCAAAACAACAACAATAACAACTTGCATTGGCCTTTCAAGTTACCCGGCGGAAAGCAAGCTTAACCTCTAGCCAAAGTTCACGCCGCCACCATTTTTAATTAATTTTAATAAAGTTAATTAATCTCTAAAGTAAATTAAAAGGGGCAACGACAAAAGTTGACGGCGGGCAGGCGACATGAGGATTTTAGCAGCCCTTCTATATCTCACATCAACATTCAAAACAAATACTTTCTCTGTCTCTCAACAAATTAATTTCTAGAGTTATCTTAAGTCAAGCTTCTTATGTTTGATTGAATTTATAAAAAATATTTATTACATCAAATGAACATATTATAAAAACATATTTTATGATGTATTTAATAATATTGATTTTGTGTTCTAAGTCTTGGCTCTCTTCTTTTTTATAAAATTCGATCAAAATTAAAATACTAATTTAAGATAATCTTATAAATTTATTTATCAAGCAAACCTCCACTCCACACACAGTCCACATAGATAGTAGATGGGCTACGGGCGACTGACTCTTCGGTATCCATCCTTCTTCCGCCTCTTGCACCCGTATAGGTATAAACCTCCGATCCATTTCATCACTAGAAGCCACAAATGTTTCCTTATCTAAGGAGCATCTGCATCTGAATTCTTCTTCTTCTTCTTCTTTTTGTGAACAGCATTTGAATTCTTCAACCAGGCGACCTGTATAAAGCGTCTTTTTCTTTCGCTTTCTTATACGACTGCCATCATACAACTTGGCCCTCTTGCATTGGGCTCCAGGAACAAGTTCATTCTGCTCTTCTTCTGCAATGTTTACTCTTTTCTTTTCTGCTTCCGCCAACACGCACACACGCTGCTTGCCCTCTCCTCCCCATCCTTGTGCAGACGGCGCACCGTTACAAGTTACAACTAAAGCCTTATTTTTGACAAGAAATTCTTTACTTACATTTGGGTGACAGTCAGTTCTCGAATTGAGTGTTATTGGTGAGTCTGATCTTTTCAAAATTTTTATAAGGTCCTCGTATCAACTCGCGATCTTGACTTTAATAAAGTTTTCTTTATCGAAAAAACCATGCCTACACGATTAACAGGGATTATACTACTTAAGAGATACTAGCAGCAGGTTACGTAGAGTCCTGCGCGCCCGATATGGTGTTGGTGGCGCATAGCATAATCCATATCCATTATTATATTTCCATTTCTATTTCTATTTCTAAATCTATTTCCATCCATATCCTGTTGTGTAACACCCCAAAATTTGCCACTTTTGAAAATAGAGCTAAAATAATTTATTTGTGAATTTTTGTGCACATGAAAATATAGGAAAATCAAATTTTTCATTATTTTAAAATTTATCATAAGGTAGAAACGTGTTTGTTGCATTCATGCTGGTCGCACCTCGTGTTTCTATGTGCAAAATGTGTGTTTTTTATACGTTTAGGAGACGAATATCTACCTCTCTAGGAATTTTTCAGCTTCTTTTTGGAATTTAATTCCTACCTCCTTCACCTTAATCTTTATGTTCTAAGTTTTCAACAATCTTTTTATGAGCTCCAAATACTTTATTTGGGTTCATCATGTTCCAAAGTATCTCTGGAAATTTTCCTCAAATTTTCAGAGGTCTCGGAGTATTTTTCGTGGCTTAATTATTAATTTTGGACTTTTCTAGAATTATTTTATCCATTAAATTAATTAATTCCGAAAATAATAAATCTCTCTTTTTTCCCAATGCTCAAAGCCCATGTGCAATAATCCTAGTAAATCTCAAAGGCCCATGCATTTATTTACTAACGGGCCTTAATGTTTATTTAGGCCCATTAGTACAGGCGGATGGTGCAATGTCAATTAGTACCATATCGCTAGTTGACGGAGATGTGGGGAGTTTTTCTTCCTATATATATCAACCAACCCCTTGGGAAAAGCACACCAAAACTACCGTATGGGGAGCCCCTAGTTTGGGAAATTCCTCGTATAGTAAATTATATTTTTCTCCTCTTTCTCTCGCCGTCGCCGTTGCCGTCGCCGTCGTCGCTGGTTTGTTTTAAAAGAGCCCCTCCAGTTTTCTATTTTCAAACCCGCAGCCCATAGCACTTTTTCAGAATCTGTTTTCTTCTTTGAAAAGCGTAGTTTCGTCGGTTTAGATCCAAAGTACGTTTTCAGCTATTTACAGAATTGCCACTGATTTTGTTTTAGCCATAACTTCTTCGTTTTAACTCCAATTTGACCCGTTCAAATTGCGTTAGGTTCATAATTTCATAATCTACATGTTCATACTGCTGTTGAGCAGGTTTTCAACTTCTAAAATTCGAGGTTAGATTTAATCTATTATTTTAATAAAGGAAATCTTGTTTATTTCATATCTTTTGCGTTTTAGATCCATTTTGACCCATTCAAGTTGCGTTAGATTCATATCGATGAGATCTACATGTTAGTAACAGTGGTTACCATATTACTATTTTTGAAATTTCATGTTTAAATCATATCTTGATTAATAATTATGCAACTGAATTTTATAAATAGAATATGATTTGTTTCACTTTAGTTTTATAAATCAAATCTAAATTTGACTTAAATTATAATCTCTATACAATATCATTTATATGTTTTTATATAATTAAAACACATGAAGCTAATAGTTTTATGAGTAGATCTTTCGGTAGTTGTATCTTTTTAACCGTAGCTCTGATTAGCGTACCTCTTGCGTCTGTGTGTTTGTAGCGATGCGTAGAATCGTGTTTCAAACTCTTTGACTTATTTTTCTATGGTTGATGTACTGTTCTAATTTAGATCTATTGTTTGCTTCGTGTATGATTGTATGGATGCTTGTGTGGTGCTTTATAATTTCGTCCAGTCGGTGAGTATACGTGGTGATGAAGAAGAACAAGAAGAACGTTGAAGATTAAAGCTTACCGAAGGATCGGTGTTTAAGGCAAGTATAGCATGGGATCTTCCTTGTTGTCCTATACACTTTTAATTATTTAATTCATACTGCATGTGTCTACCTTGACTACCACTAAGGATTTCCTAGTACTTTATACCTTGTGTCTTGATATCTATGGGGTATTGCATTGGGTAGTATGATGCTAGTGCTCAATTAAAGACCATGATCTTGTAACTTGACTAATGTTATATGCAATAAACATTAAAAGATGTTTTTAGCAACATGGAACAAGGGGGCTAGAGCATTGGGCTGTTTTATGGTGCTCTAGATTCCTCTCCCTAAGGACTTATCTGTAAGTGATCATCCGGGACTTACAGTACAGCTGTGAGGGCTATATGGCTCTGGCTTTAGCTCAGTATGAGGACCTTTTCTAGCTTGTTAGTGGTTACCTTTATGGCGCAAGAGGGGTGTGTTCCGGATTGGATATAGTGCGGCCTCTGTCCGTCAGTGTATAGGTTGCGCGTCATTGTGCCTGCCGGAAGGGGAGCCCTACATTCGCAGGCCACAGAAACCTAGCGGCCCTAACTTGTTAGACGAACCTTTGAAAGGCTTCATAGTGAACCCTGCCGACTTTCCTTGGAAGTGGATTAAGAGGTTGGCCGCCTCAGGCGAAAGGGTAAATCATGACTCACAATGAAAGTGTACAACCTCTGCAGAGTGTAAAACTGGTATATCAGCCGTGCTCACGGTCATGAGCGGCCTTAGAACATTTACAGAATAGATGATGAACACAGATGATACTGATGATGAAGATGCTCACTAATGGTTAATTGTTTATGCTATTTATTATTCATGTTTACTTGATCATGTGTTTATGGGCTTGTGATAAACTTGTTGCCACCCAATTGCTAAAAGATGACTCATTAAAAGCTAATCGCAGTTAAACCAGTGTCAACCTTTTGAGCCTCATGAACCTCATGTTATATTTGTTGAGTACGACATGTACTTACGCTTGCTTTATTTTTCAATTATTTGGATAAAAATCTCGAATGGATACCAGATTGCTAGAGTTTGGAGGAATTAGGCTTGTGATCAACCAGTCAGTTGTCCCTGTGGAACTGGAGTCTTTGCTTGAGGATCGGAGTTGTCTTTCCGCTGTTTATACTCTGAGGTTATAATCTTTATACTATTACGCTATGTATTTAAGCATTGTCTTTTGATATTACCTTTATTTATAGCTATATGTGAGATTTGACTTCCTGGGCTCACATATGGTGTGTATCTGGTTTTATTCTTAAAACCGGGTGCTACATGTTGGATTTAATTGGAATTAACCAATTACATTTAGCAATTAAATTAAAAGAAATTTCATGGCTAGGATTAATGCTAGGTGAAACTCATGACATGTTAACAACCATTGGCGGATGTTTCAAGGAGACTTAATGGTTGACTAGTGAGTTACTGGTAACGGATAATTGATTTGTCAGTTACTAGTAACTAATATGGTCTTCGTGCCATCATCATCGGGGTTGATTAGTGGGTTACTAGTAACGGACAATTTATTTGTCAGTTACGGGTAACTTACATTGTGTTCACGACCATTTATCAATCACTACATCTGTCTCTTCATGTCCCTGGGGCTACATAAGGCGGCGCTCTCCTCTTGTTCACGTGCGCATGACACACAACCACGTCTCACCAATTCGTTGTTGAGTTGCATCCGAGTACTCCCTCTCCCATCCTCTGCGTGCACGAAGGTTTGGGACGGGGAGTACTCAGATGACAAATCTGAAAATAGTGTCATGTTAACGCAGCCAAGATTCCTCAGCTTTAACACAGTACAGTGCATACTGCAAACGTACTCCATTTGTTTCGAAATAACTGTACATCTTATTTTTTGAGAAGCCAAGTTTTTTAGATTTAATCAAATATATACAAAATACTAATAATATTTATAATACATAATAAGTATTATTTGATTAATAGTAAAATGTTTTCATAATAAATATAGGTGATGCAAATATTAATAATATTTTTTATAACTTTTGCCAATTATAAAAGTTTGGCTCAAAGTGTAATTTAATAAGTTCTCAACTTTTTCCTTTGGGATCGATCTCATCGGTAAACTATCAAGTGCATTTTAGTTCTCAAGCTTGCAATTTTTGCCCAACTTAGTCTCTCGTCGTACTTAGGGCGGGGTTGCGATGTTGTGTCTCCACTCGAATCGTTGCTGTTGTATTGTAACCGGAAAATCCAAACAATGCAACCGTACCTAGAATGCGGAGTAATCTACTTTTGTGTCGCGGATCTGACCAGACCAACACACATACACATATCCGGAGCAGAGCAGGCACGGCAAAGCCTTCAATTGTTGTGGGTCCAGGCACTGAGGAGGCTGCTGTTGCTGTACCACCTCATTGACTACATTTATCGCTCCGGTTTCAGTCAGCCCAAACCAACCAGTCAATAGTATTTTTCTCTCATAATAAACTAACACCCGCTAATTCAAATCAGTTCAGAAACCAACCAACCGAACGTACTAATAGACCGGACAAATGTCACTGGCCGGCCGATAAGTATTCGCTGCACATGCACGGCTTTCTGTCCGTCACGTCAGGCCAGGGCTATAGCCGCTAATCGTTGCAAGGCCTACTGCACCTCCCGTGGTAATCAGCTGCTTGCTGCGCCACAGCGCACGGCGCGCGGCGCGTCATTGTCACGGCAACATAGGTGGCGCGATAGACTCTATCAAGTCACCCGTTAGTGTCCTTGGTTTTCGTCATATCATCCTCCTGTTGCGCCACCATACATGACGCGACACAGGTGTTTCGTCACGCCATGACAATAGGTGCGGTCAAAAGTGTTAGATTTAGGAAAAAAATAAACAGTGTTAGATTTAAAATTAGTTTAAAAAAATATTAAAAATAATAAAAAAATCACTCGACTCAAGGATCTTTTGCTTAGCAAACGTGTACATGAGATTTTGGTTACCAAGCGAATAAGAAGAGGCAGAGTTTGATATATAATTATGAAGATTGGATTGTTGGCCTGTTGAGCCGTGCAGTTGTTGGACATGTTTACTGCGCTTTGTTGAGACACAGATTGAGACGGCCGGCGAGGCCGATCGGCACAGCTGCTAGTACTGTAATTCACATGGTTTAATATTACGATATTGATACGAAGGGCGTTCATCCCGTGACTCATGTCTAGACGTACTCCTGCGAAAAAATTTAAAATAAAATCATTGTCCGCTCGTTATATTCCCTGTGGCGTCTCCATCCCCGTTCCCGCCCGGACACCGTGCCCCACTCCATGTTAGCTACTGCTGCCTTCACTCGTCGCTCGCTCAAGCCCCATCTCACCCGCGACGCTATTGCTGTCTTCACCCGTCACTCGTTCAAGCCCAATGCCGCTCGCAACGCTTTGGTTCCCCCATCCCGCGCCGCGCTCCATCTTGTGCTGCGCCACGGGCCCCGTCTCCTCCCTTACCCCACCACCACCCACACAGGCACGGCCACGTCCGTCCCCACGCCGTCGCTGCCTGGCCGGTGGGCTCCGTCGTGCTGTCAGCAGTGACGAGGGTGCTGCAGCAGCGGACGACATGGAGGCGGCCTAGGAGATGGCGCTCCTTGCGGGTCCCCTCTAGGAGGTGGCCCTCCCGCTCGGCTGGGCCTCCTCAACCTCCTCCTTCTCCGACGTTGCCACTCCAATCCATACCAGGTAGGCGTGGCCACGTGGCGAACACTGTGTTTCAAGTCTCTCAGACGTTTTAAAGTTATGTTTCAAGTGTTTCATATGGATATTGTAAAGTAGATCTAGGATGTTGCATATGTTGCAATGACATATACGCATGTTACAAGCTTATGTTTCAAGTGTTTCACGTATTTCAGACGTATGTTGCAAATGTTTCATCTAGATGTTTCAAAAGTAGATCTTGGTGTTGCACATGTTGCAATAGCTATACACGCATGTTTCAAGTGTTTCATCTGCTTTTAGACGTATGTTGCAAATGTTTTATCTAAATATTTCAAAAATAGATTGGTGTTGCACGTGTTTTTTACTCTAGTGTTGCACATGTCGCAATGGCGCCGACATGCCTCGCCCGCCTCTCCCTCCCCTCCCCTCCCTTCCCCTCTCTTCCCTTCCCTTCCCTCCATCTCCTTGCCGCGGCAGTTCGAGCTCAGCAAGAAAACCATACCCGACTAACGCGTAGGCGCCCGCAGAGGTGGTGGCCTCAGGTGGGCCCAACGGTGGTGTGATGCCCGCGGTGGCCTCGCAGTAAGCTGAGTCGGCACCGTCCGCTCACGAGCAGCCGCGAACGTCCATGCGCTAGTCCTGCTGTTAATATTATCAGGAGTAGTTGCTAATAATGGGTTTGATGATTGTGATTCAACGTACTACTGACGATGTATGTATAGGATGGGAATTAAATGCAGGCCAGGCATCCCGTCAAGTTGTATATATATGTGCCACCCTTCCAATAATTGGTCTGCTACGAACCTTCACACCTCAACTCGATAACAAATGGAGGTTGTGGTACAAATTCGGATACAATTTGGGTATAAAATCTGAGGGCAACTGGGAATGAGCCGTAGCTCGGTCGGTCGGTCTTCCAGCTACGGAAGCCGTCGGTCATGCGTTCGAGTGCTGCTCGGTGCATGATTTCCACCGGGGTTTTTCCCCAATTTCTTCAGGTGCCTTTCTCGCAGATATACCATAATGGTCAAGTGACGTGCCTGTCACGCTCGAAGTCTGCTGATCTTCGAGTATCTTTCAGCTGCGTTCGTTGTCTAGTATAGCTGTAGGTTTTTTTGTATACCGTGTGTGTGTGAGGTGTGCGTGTGTGTGATGGTGTGTTTGTATCCGAACAGATACTACAGTTGTACTTAGATAAGAGACAAAAAAAAAAAAAAAAATCTGAGGGCAACTAGAGGCGAGACTGGGCTGGGCAGCAGCAACAGCAGGGAATGGGATCAGCGAGGGAGACCGAGGACGAAGTAGGCCGAAGCCCACATCCAGCGCTATCAAATTCTGATGTAGGCCCAGCCCACTGCATAGTACGTGACAAACTGTAGTATCGAATTCTTCTGTGCTAATTGTATGTCTTTGTCACATGCCTCCACTTCATATTTTGATCTCCAACAGAACTCATCTCCACTCTCCTAAAAAAATAAATAAATACGGAACAATGCCATTTTTTTAGAAAAAATGATTTAGTGCAAAACATATTTTATAATACACTTATACACATGTTGTGTCCTAGATAAATACAAAATGTGTCTGTCCACCTAGCTACCTTTTTGAAAATAAAAAGGAGAGCACAGGAATGCATCCTGCTGATGGACATGACAAAATGTAACAAATTTTTTGGACGGAAAAGATGTGGCAAGTTGGAGGAATACACACTGTAATCTCGACTGCTCAGTAGTAGAGATTGAAATTATTTCTCCATCGCATTTTTTGGACATCATATTAGTATTTCTCCATCCGCTCCATGAAAGTGAACATTAATGCAAATTTGTCACGACGCCTGCAAGTCTGAAATCCCACCCCCCCACACCGGCCACCGCCGCACACAGACAAAAAGGGTAAGATCTGCCCACCTAGCAGTAGTAATTAATGAACTAGTTGTGGCAGAGAAAATAAATATTAGTATCTGAGAAAATAAATATTGTATCTTTCACATCCCTATTTCACCACAAATAGAAAGAACACAACCTGGCCCAACGATCGGTTTTCAAGTTTATCTTTTTACTAAAGTATTTTTTTTAAATAGATATGAATGTATACTTGGTATAGGCCAATAAACATGGTAACCTGCTTGATTGCACAATGTACTCCCTCCGTTCTAATCCGTAAGATATTTTGTTTTTTTAGATACATTACTTTTACTATGTATCTAGACATAGTGTACATCTAGATACATAACAAAAGTGATGTATCTAGAAAAACCAAAACGTCATATAATTTGGAGTTGGTATCTTTCACTCGTCCGCATTGTGTTTTGTGGGGAAATCACACAAATTAAATCCAGCCGCGGCAAATAATTCACAGACAACGAACTGGCATCTCATATAAATAACTGGGTAAGAAACTCTGTAGTATTATTATCGGGTACAAGGGAGAACGTGTTGCACATCTCAGACCTCTTGAACATGTATGAATCTATGTTCTAAACTCGAAACCAAATCTCAGCGCTCATCCTGCGCGCAGGTCCTAGTTGGAAGGTGCTGGAGGAACATCACCATCCCCATCTCCTAGAAATCCAGTTTCCGCAGCTTGTCTTACAACTGTGGAGGACAAATGAATTAAAACGGGTTGAAACTCGGCATCAGAAACTTGAACAATCTAGCATGCATGACAGAGACGTCGCGATTGGTGTGTACTTAAAGCACGTGAACCTCTCTTAAGTTTAAGGTGACCCTGTATGTCAAACATTTACTCAAGTAGGATCTTTTGTTCAACGTTACGTGATCTGAAGTGTTGGTATTGTGCAGGTTCTGACAACCCGATAATGATTTGCGCAAACTAGTTACCAGTAAGGGATGTCATAACTTACTGTATGTAAACAAGGAATAACCTGTTCGCTTGGTCGTATTTGGCTTATAAGCCATGACTTATCAGCCGACGAACAATATTTTTCTCTCACACCAAACTAGCCAACAGTATTTTCAGTCATGGCTTATAAGCCAAACCAGTTCAAACGAATAGGGCGAAAATTGATCTGATAGACAGTCTCCTTCAGCAGGATATGTATCCCACAGGTGTGTGACAAGACGAAAGGGTACCTGCAATTTTGTGGAAAGATAGCAATTTAATGTGTGTGTATATGTATGAAGTGCAAAATTAGGTGTTGAAAGACAAACCTCCCGTAGCATAATGCAACTGAACCAACAGACTGAAGAAACTCTAGTCATTGTTCTTAATTGTGATTTGACACTGCTTCTGCAAATACCCAAAATAAGATGTCCAAAAAAGGTGCTTTTCCAGTATATATGGGGAAACATAATTCTGTAAGGTTACAAGCAGATCTCATTTCCACAATTATTTTTAGTGCTAAGAGCCACTAAATACTACACAGTTCATAAGCAGGAAAACAAATTTCCAAAAAAAAAGCTGATTCAGTGGAACATTACCGACTTACCGTCTTTATGATGAACAAGTTTCTTCAGTCTAAAAAGGGCTCTGAATTCCTGGTTGCGCAAAGGTAACATAAGGCACTCTTTCGCCACAGCACATTTTTCTCACATCGAAGCAGACTGTTATCGAAGACACCAATAATAGCCTGTTTGGTAGTTAGACATGTCATGTGGAGAAAGATTGCCCGTAGACCAGGTGTCCATGTTGCCCTATAGGCTTTCCAATAAAAATGCGACCAAGCATGGCATAGCAAGGTCATTTATTCCTTGGACATAGTCACTTGCTGGATGATGAATGGCCCTGAAATTGTCGAATAAAAAACAAATAACAAAGATAAGATGATTGTATTATGTGTGACATAGTCAATCTGCCAAAAAAAGAGAATGGCATGAAAAGTCATGTTTAAACCAGCAGCGTTTGATTGCTACAAATGAGATTTTTTTTAAAAGAATAAAATAAACAAGTTACCATATGGGACAAGGAAAATAAACACATAATTGCAATTATTTCATCTAAGTCTCCAGATAGTGTGAACTTAATACAGGTGATGCACTAGCATGAAGACTAAATACTTGCAAGTCCTAGAAATAATCAACAAGTCACTACCAGGACTCCTTGAGTTTGCCGAGTGCCCGAAACACTCGGCAAAAGACATAAAACACTCGGCAAATGGTTCGCCGAGTGTAACACTCGGCGAACAGCGCTCGCCAAAAACAGTGACGGCAAAGCCAACTTTGCCGAGTGTCTTTTATCGGGCACTCGGCAAAGTTGAAACCGAAAAAAACCCGAAAAAAATAGGAATTTTTACCAAAAAAAAATGGAATTTTTTTTATCGATGGAGGCCCCCACCGGCCAGCGCCCACCCATCTACGACATTTTTCGCGTGAATTTCATGGCTACGCGGCCGACGCGATTCAAACCCGAGACCTCCCGCTGTGCACGTACCTCCTCTACCATTATATCACACTCTCACTTGTGTCTGGATTTCGTTTTAGTTTCCAATATATTATACTAAACCGAGTGTAAATTGCATGTTTGAGGCCCTAAACGAATTCAAATAAAAAAGTTATAAACTACAAAGTTTCATAACTTTTCGAGATCTACACTTTTAGTTTAGGAAGTTTTTCCATCCGAGATCGTTTACAAAATTTGAATTTTAAAATTTTGAAATTCAAACACAGTTTCGCATGACAAGATGTTTTCAAATCAAAAAGTTGTAAACTACAAAGTTTCATAACTTTTCGAGATCTACACTTTTAGTTTAGGAAGTTTTACCATCCGAGGTCGTTTACAAAATTTGAATTTTAAAATTTTGAAATTCAAACACAGTTTTGCATGACAAGATGTTTTCAAATCAAAAAGTTGTCAACTACAATGTTTCATAACTTTTCGAGATCTACAGAGTTTATTTTGGTTGTTTTTTCATCCAAGGTCGTTTGAAAAGTTCGAATTTTAAAATTTTGAAATTCAAACGCAGTTTTGCATGACAAGATATTTTCAAATCAAAAAGTTGCCAATTACAAAGTTTCATAACTTTTCGAGATCTACAAAGTTTATTTTGGTTGTTTGGTCATCTATTCATCCGACATGGTCGTTCTAACATTGTTCACAAATCTTATATATCTCTCTTGTAGTTTCATAAACTACAAGAGAGATATGTTAGATTTGTGAACAAATTTATTTTCACTTTGTCGTATGAAGAAAAGACCAAAACAAACATTGTACATCTTGATGAGTTATACAACTTTGTAGTTGAAAACTTTTTCATTTGAATTAATTTACTGCTTTAAAATGTGCTTTGAAATTTTCTTTGCCGAGTGTCAAAAAAAAATAACACTCGGCAAAGAAGCTCTTTGCCGAGTGTCAAAAAAAAACACTCGGCAAAGAGACTCTTTGCCGAGTGTTAAAAAAACACTAGGCAAATAGCCTCTTTGCCGAGTGTCAAAAAAAACACTCGGCAAAGGCGTCTTTGCCGAGTGCCCGAAAAACAACACTCGGCAAACCACCTGGCACTCAGCAAAGAGCCGGTCTCCGGTAGTGAGTCATGATTGTAAAAAAATAATTGTTTCATGTGTCAATATGAAATTGAGAAATTTTTGCTAATGTAATCAACATACTATGATAGTGCCACAATAGAAGATATATGATATAACTCATGTATAGCTCCAGATTTAACTGCACAAATCGCTTAGGCCTTGTTTGGATGCATGTGTATCCACTTCAATTCACACGTGTTGGAGTGGAATGGAATGGAACTTAGTTTAATTCCACTCCAGTCCACTTCAATATATGTGGATTGAGATGAATACATGTGCATCCAAACAAGGCCATTGATGGAAACTCAACAAGGCATTTGATGGTTCACCAATTAGTTTTACAAAATTGGTTCTACTCAAAGAATTTCCCCCAATTCTATAGAAAACCAACAAGAGATCGGGACTTTGCACAAAATTGTATCCACTTAATCGTGTCCCACCAAAACACATAAGAGTTTCTATAGATAAAGATGAATTTCACAAAAGCATGTATTTCCACATGGACAAGAAGCACTTGGTCAACTCCACAAAGAGGAAAGTCATGAATCGAAATGTCAAAAGGGCACATTTCAACACTGAACAAGCAATAAAAATGGTCCATCCAAGTGACACCTTACCATGTATAGAGAATGTGTTCCAGAGATTTCTAAAAATGCAGGTGCTGGAAAAAAAAGGCAACATCAGGTAGAGTGTTACAAGAATAAGATGATGGCCCAAACTTCAGAACGGTCGTCTTACACTTGATTTAGACCGACTTGGTTGTTGAGGAACTTCGATGCACTACACAGAGGGCCAACTTTGGGAGAAATTATTCTTGGGGAGTCCTAGCTTCTCAATTTAAGTGTAGGTTATGCTTTTGCATAACCTCCTGCAAAATCCTTTCTATTGCTAATGCTTCTGAACTTTATTTGAAGAACCTGAAACAATGTCAGAAGCACTAGTTGCCAAGCAATCTTGACCATTACTAGACAGTGGTCAGCATGTATTTAATTTTTCCACAACAAGGTATCATGAGAGGAAAGAATACATAAAGGAAAGCAATTAGAAGCACTAGTTCTTGAGGCCACAAGAAGCTTCCAAGAGATACATCGCTAAACTGGTAGAACACAGGTTATAGCATGATAAGGTTCAGCTTATTCGGTGTCCAACTTGCATGCACTATGTAAAGTGCGCATATCATGAGTTAACTAAAAATAGTTCAACCATGCAAAACAAGCCTGCAGTAGAAACTTCGGTTGTCCATTTGAAATTTGTGTTGGCTACGAAGCAACACCTAAGCTTCAAACACAACCATGCTTGCATACTGCTTATTTTTCATATTTGTTGGCTACTCCTCAGAAACTCCATCAGCAAGAGTATTGGCCATAGCATCTCCATCATCAACAACCTCCTCATCATCATCATTTGCTGGGACATCATCTCCATCTAGGGGAGCAGCAGAAATAGCAACATTGCCATCACCATTCTCTCTTTCTTCCTCTTCCTCTGCATTGTCCGCAACTGCCAGCAAAAAGTTTTGTTACCTTAGACATATTATAACGAGTTCGGCATTGTATAAGATAATAACAACTTATGATGCACTAAGTGCTTTAAATATACAATATAACTTCTTTAGTTTTTTATTCATATGACTCGGAAACGAATGTGTCAGCATGTAAGGTAATGCGTGTTACTGTGCGCACCATTCTCTTGTTCTTGTGGAACTGGAACAATGTAGATCCTCTTGACAGAAATGACAAAAATCCTGCAGTATTAACTTGTTACTACTTTTACATAACAAGCATTGTTGGTAATTTGGAAAGGAGAGACAAAACAAAACATATATACACATCGAGTGAGGAAGAGTGAGTGAGAGAGAGAAGTTGAAGGACTCACTCCCATGGAACTTCCCCAAGGAAGAAACGATCACCATCCACGTTATCATAGAAAAGAATGAAGTTGTTGTCATCTGATGCCCCATCAACTTCATTGTTTACTAACCCATTAAGTTCACATGATGGCACTATAAAATTGAAGAAAAATGAACAAATTAGTATTGCCATATTCGAGCTTGATTATATATATTTTTAAACTGTGATGTACGTATGTGGTTGTGTGTCCTTAAATAAATTTATAATGATTTTCTAAGAAATCTATAGTTGTGTTACATGAAAAATGGAAGTGAATCCAATAACACTTACTCTATAGAAGAACACTTTTGATAGATTAAGTACTTGTAAAAGTAGAAAGTGGGAGGCACCTAACCTTATAATTCTATATTAAGAAAAAAAAAGGTGCCAAAAAACAGAGCCAAACATGACTTGAACCTAGGAAATGGAGCTGTGCACCCATCATACCTCCAGCTACGCTCACAGTTCATGCACAATTATGGTAGTCTACTATTTGATTTCCACTTCAAGAGAAAATCAGCAAAACATTATATAATAGATCCTCTGAGTGCATGATCCCAATTAAAAGATGCAATTTTACAAGATACTCTAATGTCAATTCTTGCCCCTCATGATTTTGCATACATCAGAAGAAAGAAATTGACTCAAGATCTTCGAAGATTACATATGTGCCATAATTACTAGATAGTATTTATAATCTAGATCCTCTATAAATTGGTTGCTAGGGTGATATAAGTTAGAAACTAGGATATCAATCTTGGTGTAAACAAGTATGTTGAGTTGGATGGATCATAGTCAAAGATTTATTCAATTAATACTACAAATCCAAGTGAATCAAGAACAACTACATCGACATATTGACCAAATATGTGTATGGAGAAGTTTTACTTACTGGAATAGTTGTTGCCTAATCTTTTTAAGGTGAAGGACAACGAGGCGTAGTTCTGGTGAGTGGCCAGATTTATCTTCCTCCCAACAACTTCACCTTGCATGAAAACCTTCACAAAACTTGATGGTGTGAATCTAGGACGCACCTCAACATCAGGCGTAACAGAAGTATTGATACTCTTGATCTCATCCATAAGAGATTAGTGCCCGACTCCTAGTACGCTCTGATATATATATCTATTAAGATGCCCAAATTAGTTGTCACTAGGAAAAATTGCATATCTTGTGTCAAAGAGAGAATAATGATTCTAATATTGAAAAAATGGAAACAAATGAAATGTAGGGATGCAAGGTTTCTCCTAACCTTGACAGATGATATCCGTGCAGATCACAATAGGCATACCGAGTCGAATGCCAACTGTGGGTATTTATAACACATGGAGTGACCCTACTATTAAATGAAGTTCAGCTAGCATAGCCATTATTCACAACTACCCTTGTACAATATAGTATTTTAAAAAATTATTCCAAGATAGCTAGTATTTTCATCTGCACATATATATATTTTTTCAATAGTATAAGGGGCTCAATTGAAAATATGTGGTTGACTTGCAAGTATATATCTATAACATTTAATGTCCTATGAATAAATTTCAGCATATCTTACTCTTTAAAAAAATGTTACATTGCATTTATGTTACATAATAATTGACCTTCACCAGTACATATGCAGCCAAGCGGTTTGTTGTCTTCTTTACGTGTAGAAAACAAATCAACTGGTTTTCTTAAGTTACTTTCTTAAACTCCATAGCATGGTGATGAAACCAGTTTGTCTGTATTATTTGGTTTTTTCCTTCATAGATTCTATGCTTTTGTAGAATTTTCTATTTATTTTACAATAAATACAAATCATATCTCCATATGTTTATGAAAATCAATATTCCACCTTGTATATATTGAATACATTACTCCACATTTGATACAAATTGTGCATTGTAGAAAAATTTCCACTCGAAGTACCAATCCACAAAAATTCCAATACTTCCTCTTGTTGTTCACAGATTAAATTCATCATTGTTTCACTAAAAAACATGCAAAAACAATTCTGTTAGGTAAAATCTTGGATCCAATATTGCTCTATTGCACACTTGTATTGGTTTCGTATTATGAAAAGTGATCATTGATGACTCTTTGGGTGCAATATAAAACTAACATATAGTACGCGGATACATAATTTTAATTAAAATATAATATTTTTTAGATTTCCATGCATATATTAAACTAGTTGTGGGGAGGAGAAAAGACAAAAAAAATGAACAAGAGACAGATTTGTAATTATGTAGATCATGGTAAATACGTAATCAGTGTAATCAAATTAGTGAAATTAAAAAATATTGTTAACTATACCAAGGTTTCTTAATTTTCAAGTTTAAGAAACAATTTAAATATGTTTTACATTTTGTATATAATAGTAGCATCATATAATCTACCAACACTAAGGAAAGGCAGACACTATATGTCTAATTAAACATTAGTTTGCACAAAGCAAACAAAATGAAAAAGTTCACTTTCAATCAAGATTTCCTTTATCTATTATGCTAGGTATAACTTTTAGAGAATTAAAAGGAGACCATTTTATAGTAAACACTAAGAACAATAAGACCTAGTTGAAGAATCTATTAATTTATCATCATGCTACCAAAGTTCATCACAAGATGGTTGGGTAAAATCATTAGGCTAGTCTAAATATCTTGCCTTGCATAATATGTTACTCAACTATAGTGCCCGACACAAATAATTTGCCTTCTATATATTAATTTGATGGTTGGGAACTTCATTGTTTTATTGATCCATTGCTCATACTGATGATTGCACCTTTAGGAATGTCCCAACCATTTGTTCATACATTGACAAGGAGTCTACAGTTCACATAAACCTTATATCAATTATGCCCAAAAAATAAAAATAGCCTTGATTATGATACCCTCTTTCAATTCACATGCTTCAAGTCACTTCGTGTTGAACCATAATTTCCATTGTATATTGAAGCCAACCCTAGTACTATTCTCTTTTGTTGGGATTAGATGTATAAAATTTTGTGGAGGTATGGAGACCAAGTGTTGCTCGGGTTCTTAAGGGTTGAAAGATATTCGGAGATGGGCATGTTCTAGTGTTGTATAGAAAAATAAGATTATGGAATAATAAATTTAAGATATAGGAATTTCATAGTAATCATTGTTTTCATTAGCAAATAGCACCACTACTCAAACGCAATCCCTAAGGTTTGAAGTGGTAAAGGCTTTGGAGGGTCACACAAAGGAAAGGCTTGCGAACCAACTGTCGTGTCCATCTTTGTAGCACCACCACATGTGACTTTTTTCTTAGTAAACTAAATATGGTTTAGATGTTAAGACTAAAACCATTATTTAGTTTGTGATAGAGTTAGGATATGCACACCATTTACTTGAAACTTAAGAATACCAAGAACTAGGGTGGGCATTCATATGATCAGAAATTCAGTTTGTTATTTCAAGAAATATTTTGTCCTCTTAAAACGAACTGAATTAATGACAAAAGTTTTGGTGACCTATGGTTTGGAATTTTCTATTGGTCAGTATTTCGGTTAGGAGAAAGGTCGCTGACACTAGGAGTGTGTGATTGTGCTTACGTAGCATGGCGGGATCCAAAAGCGCTAGGAGCTGAGGTCTAGGGCATTGGAGTACTGAGTAGTGAATGCCATAGGATCAGTGTGTAGTTGGTGAGGTGGCGAGCTGTTCAACCACTAGGAGTGTCGGGTTGCTTGGAGGTGTCTAACTACGTGTGGGTACCAAAAAGCGTCTATTAGCCAAATGGTCCACGACAAGCTACAAGCTGCAGCCTATAGGCTATCTACTGGACTAGGTGGTCTGCGTGTGTCAACTGAGGTCATGTCTACCTCGGCGCCTAGACGGGGGGGGGGGGGGGGGGGGGGGGGCAACATCCTAGGGCCTAGGCCAAGAGGGGACCCACAATATCGCATATATACATCACGCAACCACACTTTGCTGCTCTCCTATTGCTAAGTGGCCTGGCCACTCAGGAAATTTTGTGCCTTCACATAGTTTCTCATTATCAATCCATTGTGTATTATTAGTTAATTTCTTAGCATGTTAGATTAATAGATGTTAGAGTTTCTAAACTTCTAATTCTATGTATTTGTTAGTTATTTTCTAAGCCAATTATTTCTCTATTATCTAGGATATGTACCTAGATGTGAAACATGAAGAACAAAATGACTGTAATTGTGTATTATGCCAATATGTCAAGTAAGATTCTAAGACCGGAGTTTTTTGCATCAAGAAATGTTCAAATGTGTTTTGTTTTATAGAACTGGAAAATTATTATTGACGGAGTTGTGGGAAATTTGGTTTTTAGCTAAGATAATCATTCTTGTTTCATTTGACTACTCTTTTAGTTTATATTATCAACATTTTTTCAAGAATTAAGTATATGTTACTAGTACTACTATATTCTTTATCATGTTGCAAGTAAAAAAGAATATTTGGTCAAAAGGGCCATATTATCTCTTCTACCCTAGGGCTCTCAAAACTACAAAGCTGGCATTGACCAGGGTTGATGGGTGAGCTGTAGGTGGGGTTGAATAGCTCATGGGTGGTGATAGAGCGAAATGAATAATGCCTAGGTTAAACCTTGGGCTAATCAAACATTGTTCAAAGCTCTTTGGGCTGCTTGGTTAACTAAGTATGATGACCAAAGTAAAGAAAATTAAATCATTATTCTAGGACCAAAACCCAATTGGGATTTCAGTTTTTAGGGTTTGGTGTCACATAATACTGAGTTGGTATGCAAGATGATATTTGAAAATGGGGGAAACATGATAAACACAAAGTGGTTAACAAGTCATATATCTGCCTTATTTATCACTGCTGAGACCAATGTTGACAGCATGTTTCTTCCTTTCTAGATTTTTTTCTTACATAACGATCAAAATTATATGCACATTGATTATGAAACAACAACGGTACAACATAACTCACCTAGATACTAGCTACCTCACTTAATAGTTAGTACAAGAAGAAAAGTACATAATTTGGAGCTATATATGCCAAATCAAGAGATGTGCAAGGATATGGTGCGTATATGCTCATGTCCTTGTGACCACTTGCTTGAAGAGTGCCAGTCATTTGTTGGTTCTTCGGTTTTATATTTTCTGTCACCTTCACCTTGACCTGAAAAGAAATTGTGTAACAACCATATCATGGTATAAGCAACGTTGATTCATGAGTGGTAGTCATTGTCGTTTTTATCTATACCTAATATAAAAAAGGCAAAATTTCTCTCCACCCTATTTTTCATTCGGCCCAACTAGAAGCCCACTCACTCGCCCCGCTCGCACTCACACTCCTCCACTCATGTCTCCATAATGCACGTCACCACCGCTCCGTCCTCTCCAAAAAACACACCACCACCGCCACTTGATACCTGGTTGACCGTGGGTCAAGAAGAGATCTGTGGTGTCGGGAGCTGATCAGACGGCCATCACGTGCTCGCTTGGTGGTGTGCATCTAGGAGGCTGCCAGGATGGTGCACTGGTGGGCAGGGGTCACCACTGCATGGTGGAGGCCAAGCTCAGCTTGGTGAGCATGACGGTGAAGATCTGGGTGGTGGAAACGAGTTGGTGGCGGTGGTCGACGAGGACAGATGGCAGGTTGCAGTGGAGCTTAGGCGAGCTTTGGAGGAAGGCAATGGAGCAGTGGATTGGCATCGTGGAGCGGTCTGCTGGATGTGAGTTGAGCTTGTGGTGCCAAGGGAGAAGAAATCATGGACTGTGAGGTCCCTAGAGAGGAGATCGGGTCGACGGCAGTGACCTCGGCCATGGCATCGATGGCATTTGGGGGTGGCTCTAGAGCGAGGGAGGGGATGCGGGCAGCGCCGATGTGGCGGCGATGAGTGTGCATGGTGTAACACCCTAGAAGAACCGGTACCCCGATGATGTGCTCTTGTTAGATTGTAGTGCGGTAATACTCCAGAAGGATATTTTTGTTGTTGTTTTCTTCTGGGGTGTTACACATGGTCCTCAGGGCCAGCGTATATAGGGCAGAGAATGGAGCAAAGGGCCCGAGATGGAACTCGTGCATCTGCTAATGGCGCCAGGCATGGAGGCTCCTGATTGTGACGTGCGAGAAGAAAAAGGAAGGGGCGGGGGTGAAGGAGGCGTGATTCACGGTGCCTTGACTGGACGGAGGAGAAGGGGGCGCACCTAGTAGCCAGAGTAGCGTCTCGGTGCTTCTCCTCAGCCAGAGAATGAAATTAAAGGAGCAGGCAGAATTTGGGAAAGGAGGAAGGTAAGGGATGACAACGCGGGGGGCCACTTGGCAGCGAGGGAACGAGCCCGATTGTCATTGGGTCACAGAGAGAGGGAGAGGGTGGGCTGCTGCTAGCTCTTGGGCTATGGCCAAATCGGAAGACGAGGGGCATGGTGAGCTCTCTGCGTGGGCTGACAGGGCGGGATCACGGGGATGGGCCGAAAGGCTTACGGCCCAGGAGGGTGGAGAAGAGGAGTTCGCGGGGCTCAGGAAAGAAAGAAGGGAGCAAGCAGTCGGCGGCCTTTTGGCCCAAGAAGAGAAAATGTGATAGGTTGGGCCAAAAAGAGGTAGGATGGAATAATATCTGCAGGGTGACAGACTTAGTCAATGTCAACAAAGAGGCTAATCAATCTATGTTTATAGGTAGTTGAGCACACCAAGGATAGTGGAAGGTCAGGGCGAGACAACTACGAGTGAGCGGATGCTGATTTGGAAGTTGAAAGCGCATAACAACCCATTGCAACGTACGAGCACTTTTGCTAGTATATCTAAAAATGAATGGTAGTCAATCTAGGAACACGTGTAACAAAACAACATTATATTGCAATTACCTTTGTCACTTGGTGCTGGATTTCGGACAATGTACAATATTTTAGCAGACGCTAGGAATAATTGCAGAAAATGCACAACATTATTTTTCCCCACTTTGGGATAACTCCTCGCATTTCCATGCTATATTTTCTAAATTTTAAAATCTATATATAATACATGAAAATAATTTTAAATATGATTATTCCTAATCTGTTAACCATCATGATTTTCCTAGTTAATTTTTGTCATGTGCAAAGTATACTATATATTTTTCAGTAGCACAAAATTCTAGTGGACTCAGCACATTATGAATTACAGCAATGGTGAGTTGTCATTTTGCAGTAACATTAATGCAGGCCAAGAATCCATTCCAGAATATCTATATATAATATTAATATTATGATTATATTGAACCATGATATATATATATAATTAATATAGTTGGCGGATGGCAAGCAATCGGCTGCAGGTACTTACTCCCATGGAACGTCACCAACCAGCATTCGGTCACCCTCAAAGTCTTCATACAACAATATGAACTTGTCACTATTAGGAGCATCTTTTTCTCCCGTGCCTGCACCTGAACAGTCTGCGGCTGCATTTGCAGAATGAAATTCATTTTTGTGAAAACAATCAACGAGACATATCACCATGGTAGAGAAATTGGAATCCAACTTTGAAGCAATAAATAAATACCAGCACAAGTTTTAATTTTGCAGGGGGTAGTTTGCTCGTACTTACGGCAGAAGAAGTTTGTTGTCATGTTGGTGAGCACCCTGGAGAGGTAGTCGTAGCCGCCACTACGCCAGATTTACACATCACTGCCGGCATCATCACTGTCGGATTTGTGAGAACCGACAATGATGTACCTTCACTGCCGGTTATGAGCTTGAAAATGAAAAAATGATTGGGGCTGAACTAGAACCGGTAGTGAAGGACCACATCATTGCCGGTTTGTAGCTTAAACCGGCAGTATTTTGGCGGCCACTCATCACTACCGGTTTAAGCCAAGAGCCGATAGTGATTAGGCTCTATCACTGTCGGTTCTAGCCAAGAACCGACGGTGATAAGCCTACAACACAAAAAGGTTGCAGCCGTCCTCTCCTTCCTCCTCTCTTCCATCCAGAGAACAGAGGCGCGTGTTTGGACCCTTCCCTTCATTGTTGCGGCTGCTCTTCACCATGAAGCTAGTGCTTGGATTTTGAAGAATGGCTGGATCTTTCTGCTTTAAGGTTAGTAACAAACTTCCACTCCTTTGATTTTGTTGCTTAATTAGCTTCGTTTTGATGGCTACATTGCTTGATTCTCATTCTAGTTCTTTCTCTATTCTAGATAGCACTTTTCCAATTGAACATTTGTGCAAGGCTCAAATTGTGGTGAATCCATCATCCAAACGGTTGGTGTCTATGAACACATTTAAATTCCTAGCTAATTATTCCATGGTGGTCAAGATCATCATTGTTAGTATGTGATGCTATAATTAGTTCTTAGAAGTAGAGTAGAATAGATGTTCTTCATTATTGCGCAATAATTGTTTTTTACTACGATTTTCAATTTACAGGGCCGGGGCTACCAATTTCAATTTTCCAGTAATTAGTGTACAATAATATTTTCCAAAAATGGTACTTTTGAGCTACAATTGTTGTTCATGAAGCTCGATTTCTTATTAATTCTTTGTAATTACTGTCTCAGTATTTTTTTGTGTAGAGATGGATCGAGAGTGGATGCATCTGTCCTAAACGGACAAGCGGTACATGCATGGCGCCAGCCAGTTTATCACCGATGCCAAAGTCCATGCTAGGAATAGGAACCCTGTCTTCTGCCCATGCAAAGATTGTAAGAATCATAGGAACTTTCATCAAATTGAGTCTATACGATCGCACTTGATTACCAGGGGGTTCATGCCAAACTATACGATATGGACTATGCATGGCGAGGTTGGTGTGAATGTTCTGCAAGAAAACGATGATGATGTGGACATACCTGACGTAGCCATCCACGATGCTGACGAGAAACCCAGTGTCAATACGGAACCTGTGGCCACAGTTAATAATGTGTTTAGGAACACGCTAGCTAATGACACCAAGGATAACGATGGCATTTCTCAGCTGCTACATAATGTAGAGACTGGTTTTCTTAGTGAAAGACAGCTGAGAACGCTAGAGAAAATGAGACAAGATGGCAAAACACCATTGTATAGGGATTGCCCAATGAGCAAACTAGAAGCCGACATCATGCTATTAGAGTTCAAATCGACAAACAGATTGAGCGATAAAGGCTTCGATCAGTTGTTAGGTATAATAAGGAAAATGCTCCTAGAAAAAAAATGAGTTGCCAGAAAAGACATACTTGGCTAAGCAAATGATCTGCCCCATCGGTCTCGAGGTTGAAAAAATCCACACGTGTTCTAATGATTGCATATTGTACTGTGGAGAAAAATACAAAGACTTGGACAAGTGCCCCAAGTGTGAAGCTCCACGGTACAAGGAAGGGCTGTCAGATGAGGGTACCAAGACTAGAGGAGGTCTCGTAAAGGTCGTTTGGTATTTCCCTATAGCTCCCCGGGTGCATAGGCTGTTTGCATGTGTAAAGTCAAACAAGCTGTTACGCTAGCATGGCGAAGAGCATAAGAAAGATACAATGATGAGGCACCCCGCTGATGGGCATGACTGGAGGACTATCAATACTATGTTCTATAAGGACATCGGTGGAGAGGTAAGGCACCTTTGGTTTGCTTTGAGCACAGATGGGATGAATCATTTCGACCAGGTTAGAAGCAATCATAGCACTTGGTCAGTGACGCTCTGTATATACAACCTTCCACCTTGGGTCTGTATGAAGCGGTCGTACATCCAGATGCCACTACTGATCCAAGGGCTAAGACAACCTAGGAATGACATCGATGTGTTTCTAGAACCAGTGATCGATGAACTAGTGGAGATATTTGAAAAGGGTGGGCCGGATGTTTGGGACGAGTACAAAAAGGAACATATCACGATCAAGGGAGTACTTATCGCTACAATCACCGACCTGCCAGGTCGAGGTTCGTTGTCCGGAGAGAAGACAAAAGGCTATATTGGATGTGTCGAGTGCTTGGACAACACCGATGCGGTAAATCTACCAAATAACTCAAAGATAGTTTATATGGGACACCGTAGGTTCCTACCTAAGGATCACCCTTACCGCAGGAACAAAAAAGATTTCAATAGTACTATTGAGAAACGCTTAGCTCCAAAATATCGAGACGGGCCTGCGATACTTCGAGAACTCAACAAACTGGAGGTTGTCCTTGGGAAGGGGGACAATGCAGTAGCAGCGCCTGATGGGAGCATTTGGAAGAAAAAATCTGTATTCTAGAAACTACCTTACTGGTTATTTTTGAGTGTACGCCACTGTCTTGATCCCATGCACATCACTAAAGACATGTGCGCTAACACTCTTAACACCTTGATGGACACCGGGGGGACATCGAAGGATTCACTAGCCACACGTTTGGACATGCAACACTTGAGAATTAGGAAGGAGCTGCATCCCCTAGAGCTAGAGAATGGCCAGTTCAAACTTCTGGTTGCATCATGTACATTGAAGAAGGAAGAAAAGCGTGCGCTTATTTCTTTCTTCAATGAACTCAAAGTCCCGACGGGCTACTGTGCGAACCCGAAGAGGCTAGTGAACATGAGAGAACTCAAGTTCAACTATGGCCCTATGAAGGCCCATGACTGTCATGTCATTATGACTTAGCTGCTCCCTGTTGCCCTGCGTGGTTGAAAGGTCCTAATATGGCTAAAGGGAGGGGGATGAATAGCCTATTTAAAAATCTACAAATCAACTAGAGCAATTTGATTAGTATGACAAATAGCAAAATGCAAACTTGCTCTAGCTCTACAAGGGTTGCAAGCCACCTATCCAACAATTCTAGTTACAATGATTACTAGGCACACAACTTGCAATGTTACTACTCACTAAGAGCTCTCAATCTTTCTATTCTAAAGAGCTCCACTAGATGAACTTAAAATAACAAAGCAAGCTCTCAATTCTAATTACACTAAAGAGCTTGCCACAACTAGTTTGCAAGAATATAAATGAGTGAGTAAGGTGATTATACCGCTGTGTAGAGAAGTGAACCAATCACAAGATGAATATTAAACCATTCACTGGGAGAATACCAAATGGCAAGAGACAACCGATTTTCTTCCGAGGTTCACGTGCTTGCCAACACGCTACGTCCCTGTTGTGTCGACCAACACTTGGTGGTTCGGCGGCTAAGAGGTGTTGCACAAACCTCATCCACATGATTGGACACCGCAAGAACCTACCCGCAAGTGAGGTAACTCAATGACATGAGCAATCCACTAGAGTTACCTTTCGGCACTCCACCGGGGAAGGTACAAATCCCCTCATAATCATCAGAGATGGCCACGAACAATCACCAACTCATGCCAATCCTCCACTGCTGCACCAAGCTGTCTAGGTGGTGGCAACCACCAAGAGCAACAAGCGAAATCCACAGCAAAACACGAATACCAAGTGCCTCTAGATGCAATCACTCAAGCAATGCACTTAGATTCTCTCCCAATCTCACAAAGAAGATGAATCAATGATAGAGATGTGTGGGAGGGCTTTGGCTAAGCTCATAAGGTTGCTATGTCAATGCAAATGGCCAAGAGAGTGAGCTTGAGCCGGCCATGGGGCTTAAATAGAAGCCCCCACAAAATAGAGCCGTTGGGTTCCTTACTACACTGAACATGGGCCGACCAGATGCTCCGGTCAGATTGATCAGACGCTGGACCTCAGCGTCTAGTCGAGTGATGTGCGCCACGTGTCATCGGCTTCAAATGCTGATCGCCCGATTTCAACGGTCAAGTGATGACCGGACGCGCTGCTGCGAAGTGACTGGATGCTGGACCCCCAGCGTTCGGTCATTTCCAGTAAGCATCCATTCGCGGAAATCCACGACCGGACGCGTCCGGTCATGCACGACCGGACTCACCCAGCGTCCGGTCACTCAACGTTTCCTCTGTGTGCCTCACGTCAGCATACGTCAGCATTGACCGGACGCACCCAGCCAGCGTCCGGTCACTCTTCACACCAGCATCTGGTCACAAGACTGAGACGCGTGCTCACTACTGCTACTGACCGAACTCTGAACCCAGTGTCCAGTTACTGCTTCACCAGCATCCGGTCACTCTATGAACCCCTGTCTTTTCTGTATAGGGCGCCGGTGGCACCATCGGACTATCTGCACTCTACGGGCGGATACTCTGCCGGTGAAGTTTCTAACCCTTGCTCAAATGTGCCAACCACCAAGTGTATCACATTGTGCACATGTGTTAGCATATTTTCACAAACATTTTCAAGGGTGTTAGCACTCCACTAGATCCTAAATGCATATACATTGAGTTAGAGCATCTAGTGACACTTTGATAACCGCATTTCAATACGAGTTTCACCGCTCTTAATAGTATGGCTATCAAACCTAAATGTGATCACACTCGCTAAGTGTCTTGATCACCGAAACAAAAAAAACTCCAACCATTTATACCTTTGCCTTGAGCCTTTTGTTTTTCTCTTTCTTCTTTTCCAAGTTTAAGCATTTGATCATCACCATGCCATCACCATCGTCATGATCTTCGCCGTTGCTTCATCACTTAGAGTAGTGCTACCTATCTCATAATCACTTTGATAAACTAGATTAGCTCTTAGGGTTTTATCAATTAACCAAAACCAAACTAGAGCTTTCAGTGGTATCCTCCCCCCAAAGGTCCACGCCCCAATCATAAAGCTTTGCTCGTTCTTCAATGCGATCTCAAAAAAGGTCATTGATGTGTTCATGCTAGAGCAGCTGCAATGGGACATAGCTGAAACGCTCGTTAGGCTTGAGATGCATTTCTCGCCGACTTACTTTGATATCTCATTGCATCTGCTCATTCCCCAACTAGTTTGTAGTCCCTGCTCGCAATACTCGAAGGAGCCCAACCCAACGCCGAGGAGCTGTGGATCCCTCACTATTAGTAGTAGCTCAGAAGAGAATGGTCGCCCCAATGTCCTTCTATCGAAAGTCTAGACATATATATTATAAAATTGAAACAAAAAATTTAAAATGTGGGCCACCTGGGACTTGAACACGGGTCTCAGGGGCTAAGTTATGGAGTCTTAACCATTGAGGCAGTCGGATGAATTTGAAAGGAAGGGAAAAGTTATACTACTTAACCCCTAACTGGTACAGCCACATCACTACCGGTTTGAGGAATGGTTCCGAATAGCACTTAGCTGGTTCTTTATCTTGGACATGGTCGAGAACACGACATCTAATACAAGTGGTCGGCTATGGACGTGTGAACTCAGTTTTTCCATCCCTTTGAGGGATGCAAATCATCGGAACCATATCCACGAGACGGGAAGATAGAGCCCGAACGTGATAAGCTTTCAATTCAGTGCCGTGCGCATCTGTTTAGAGGCACTTCGACGTGTTTGCTATGATGTGCCTGATTTCTCACACTTCAAGGCACTTGCTTTGAATGCTGGTGATATCCCCGTCCCGCAAGCAAGCGAATGGTTTGCGAGCTACAACCATGCGGATGTGGTAAAATGGTCACTTATACCTGAGTCGTGGTTATTTGTTGTTTATTATTGTAATAACATTCTCTATTTTTTTTTCTTTTTCTCTGCATGCAGATTGTGCGCCAGGACCTTACCTATGCTGCATATGGCTTGTGGGCCATTCTAGACCAAGCTACGGAGCAACTCGGGTATGATTGGGACTTCTGCAATGGTAACCTCGGCCAGCTCACTGTAGAAGGACGCTAGTACTACATAAGGATTACTAATAAGGGCAGTGGTCGTTCAGTATGTTACATCTATGGCCGACCATTCTTTCAATATTTTGAGGCACGAGAGAGTGCACTCATACGAGCATTGGACTTCATCGATACAAGCAGATACATAATCCGTGACATCAATTACCATGTATGGCTACAGAGGCATGTTAGTGTGCGTGGCCCGATCGAACCCGACAGTGATTCCGATAGTAATTAATGTTTATTAGGTTGTTTTCAAGGTCGTAGTTTAATTGGGTTCTAATTTTAATTTATATGGCTTTGTGTGTTTAATTATTGTCATGCATGTAATTCGTGTAACATTTGTTGGGCACCTAGAAATATACATTCGGGTATCGTATTCGTCTCAAACTTTTTCTTAGGCTTCCACGTGCCACGTGTGAAGAAAACACCTAGTTTGGGATTTTTCAGAGATGGTTTGCTACTTTCTGAGGTTTAATTGAATTTTCGTGCGATGACATCGTTTAATTATAGGTTGAACTGAGTCTACCCATGAAAAGATCTAGAATGGTGCCAAACTTTTACACAGGCTCTAATATGCCCTAGGGATAAGAATTTTATGGAGGTGGATGATAAAATCTATTGGGTTCAAGATGAAATTCACCCTCTTTTGTCTGATTCGGCACAGAGAAAAATATAATAAATAAAAAAACTGATCAGAAAAAACCTCAGATCCTGTGTGGGATCTTAATTTAGGTGTACATGCTTGCCAAAAAAATTTCAAGCCATTTCGATATAGGTGGAGTATACATGCTTCACAGAGGTACATGTGTCTTTTCATCGAACCATGACTATACACATAGGTTATCAAGGTTTCTATGGTTTATAGGCATTCTGGTGTCGTATTTATCTCAAACTTTTTCTTAGGCTTGCACGTGCCATGTGTGAAGGAAACACCAAGTTTAGGATTTTTCGAAGATGGTTTGCTACTTTATGAGGTTTAATTGAATTTCTACGCGATGACACTGATTAATTATAGGTTGAACTGAGTCTACCCATAAAAATATCTGAAATGGTGCCAAACTTTTACACAGGCTCTAATATGCCTTAGGGATAAGAATTTTGAGGAGGTGGATGACAAAATCTACTGAGTCCAAGATGAAATTCACCCTCTTTTGTCTCATTCGGCATAGAGAAAAATGTAATAAATAAAAAAACTGATCAGAAAAACCTCAGATCCTATGTGGGGTCTTAATTTGGGTGTACATGCTTACAAAAAAATTCAAGCTATTTCGATATAGGCAGAGTATACATGCTTTACAGAGGTACATGTGCCTTTTTATCGAACTATGACTATACACATAGGTTATCAAGGTTTCTGTGGTTCATAGGCATTTCGGTGTCGTATTCGTCTCAAACTTTTTCTTAGGCTTGCATGTGCCACGTGTGAAGGAAACATCAAGTTTAGGATTTTTCGGAGATGGTTTGCTACTTTCTAAGGTTTAATTGAATTTCCGCGCGACGACACCGATTAATTATAGGTTGAACTGAGTCTACCCACGAAAAGATACAGAATGGTGCCAAACTTTTACACAAGCTCTAATGTGCCCTAGGGATAAGAATTTTGTAGAGGTGGATGACAAAATCTATTGGGTCCAAGATGAAATTCACCCTCTTTTATCTCATTCGGCATAGAGAAAAATATAATAAATAAAAAACTAATCAGAAAAACCTCAGATCCTGTGTGGGGTCTTAATTTGGGTGTACATACTTGCTAATAAAATTTTAAGTCATTTCGATATAGGCGGAGTATACATGCTTCATAGAGGTACATGTGCTTTTTCATCGAAGCATGACTATACACATAGGTTATCAAAGTTTTTATGGTTCATAGGCATTCTGGTGTCGTATTTATCTCAAACTTTTTCTTAGGCTCTCACATGCCACGTGTGAAGGAAACACCAAGTTTGGGATTTTTCGGAGATGGTTTGTTATTTTCTGAGGTTTAATTGAATTTTCGCACGACGACACCGATTAATTATAGGTTGAACTGAGTCTACCCACAAAAAGATCCAAAATGGTGCCAAACTTTTACACAGGCTCTAATGTGCCCTAGGAATAAGAATTTTGTGGAGGTGGATGAAAAAATCTATTGGGTCCAAGATGAAATTCACCCTCTTTTGTCTAATTCAGCACACAAAAAATATAATAAATAAAAAACTGATCAGAAAAACCTAAGATCCTGTGTGGGGTCTTAATTTGGGTGTACAAACTTGCCAAAAAAAATTCAAGCCATTTCGACATAGGAATACATATGCTTCTATTTATTTAGTATATAAAAGAAAATTTTTAATATATATAAACATCAATGTCGGTTTTAAAAAACCAGCATTGATGAGAATAAACCGATAGTGATACTATTTATCACTGTCGATTTATTTTAAAAACTGGCAGTGATATATAAAAAATTAAAAAAAATTATGCCAGCCCTCGGGTTCGAGCGTGGGTCTTGGGGTGTAGAGTTCAGAGACTTAACCGCTGCGCTAGTATAGGATGTGTGCCAAGGGTTATTTACTTTTTCCTTTTGACCTTTAGGCCTCTTAAAAAATTATAAAATAGAACAAAAAAATTTGGGCCACCTGGGACTCGTACACGGGTCTCGAGGGCTAAGTTGAGGGGTCTTAACCGTTGCGCCAGTAGGAGGAGTTCGAAAAAAAACGAAAAGTTATCCTACTTAACACCTAAATTAAGACCTAACTGCTACAACACATTACTGTCGGTTTGGGAAATGACCCGACAATGATATACCCTAGCACTGTTGGTTTACAATCAAAACCGACAGTGATGAGCTATTTTCCATAATAAATTAATAATTTATAAAATAGAACAAACAATTTTGGGCTGCCTGGGACTCGAACATGGGTCTCGAGGGCTAAGTTGAGGGGTCTTAACCATTGCGCCAGTAGAAGTTCGAAAGAAAACAAAAAGTTATCCTACTTAACACCTACCTGCTACACCACATCACCGTCAGTTTGGGGAATGACCCGACAGTGATGTACCACATCACTGTCGGTTTACAAGCAGAACCGATAGTGATGAGCTACTGGTATAAAAATGGCGTGGATTCAAATTATCCAAATTCATTTCAACCCCCCGCGCCAACCCCTCCCCCACGCTGGAGCACCGCCCCACGCCGTCCACCGCCCCACGCCGGAGCACCGCCCCACGCCGTCCACTACCCCAAGCCAAAGCACCGCGCCGTCCGGAGCACCATCGAGGCCTTCATGAGCGTGCGGATAGCTATTTTCCCACCCCCACGGTGAGTGCATGGCTCACTGCCTGCTACGTGTCTGATGAAATGTCCCACATCTGCTTACTTGAATCAGTAGATACTTTTCATTTACCAAGTACTACAACTTATTGTTTGATATGATAATTTACTTGCCATAATTTATGTTACTGCTACTTTATTGCAATGCTAGCATACTGTTTGATCATGAATGTCTAGTCTGTAGTGCCACCGATGCTCAATGCTTTTGGATGTGAGAATGGAGTATATATATTTTAGACCTATAGAACTAATATATGCATGTCTTAGCATGGACCAGATAGGTACAAGTACAACTACAACCAATTTTTAAAAGATTTGGGTCTTCTTACTTCTTAGCACTATCCATTTAATCTGGAAATCGATGAGAATGAAATAAAGAAGCCGAGTAGATCGGACTTCATAGTTCTCTAGCTGCCTGTGCAGTGAAAGCTCCAATCCACGGCATGCATCTGAGTGACAGTTCAATGCAAATCCTTTCACAAATCTCATTCCTAGAGCTGATTATGAGTCACTTCTAGTTTCAAGCTTGTGCAAAAGCCAAGATAAAGAAAAGTTAATTGGACTGAGGTTAACTACAAGCAAACAAGGGTTGTTCGATCAGTATCAGGCAGGAAGAAACAATCATTATCAAAGAAGATTGGAATTTGGAAAGATGCTTGCCTACATTGATACTTGTGAAAGAACCTCGCGCCGATGGTTGGGGGATTTATAGTGAGACTGAAGACTCTAAGATGTCTCTAGGAGTATATCCAAAAGTCTTAAACTGACTCTCTAAATCATCATTTGGTTTTTAACGAATAAAAAAAATATTCTTTATATCTTTCCTACATCTAACAACTTTTATTTATCTTGTATGCATTGTAGAGGGTTCAATGCACTTAGACTAAGGTTATGATGACTTAATATATTAATTGGACTGAGGCTATGGTCATGTGCAATGATGATATAATCATAAGTTGTAGTAACTATTACTGAGGCACGTGAATAGCTGTTTTCCAAACACTCCTATCTATGCAATGGTTGTGTATTATTCATAAATATATTAAATTCTATAAGAATACATCATGTTTGAATGACAACCTAATTTACTTAAATGTATAGGCAACCATGGCATGGTATGTAGTGCATGTTGGTCATGTGCCTAGGATTTATCGAACCTAGGAAGATTACTATGCTCAAGTCAATCGCTACCCTGGTAATTTACACAAAAAATACAACACAGAAGCTGAAGCTTTGAGGGCCTACTATAGTCATTCGGCCTACCTTGCAAACCATGGGCAACCAGCCTACTATGGTCTAATGAACGCAAACCATGGCCATCCGCTAGCACTAGAGATTGAAGAGAAGCCACCCGCCGAAGATGTGAAGATTAGGAGAATTGCTCCTTGGTCTTGGAAAGATGTCATGCTTTTATTTATGGCTATGGTCATTGCTTTTCTTATTTAGAAGTTGATGTAGGCTTAGTTTCGTAGAACAGTAGGTGGACTTTGTTGTATGTGGTCAATCAAACAATGAATTTGTTCTAGGTGAACATATGCTATTATTTGACTTTGTTGTATGTGGACTTATTATTAGAATTTGCATTAAACATATGCTATTAGTAGTTGTCCATAGCCAAAACTAACCACGATCGTGTCACAGCCATGACTCATCGTCGCCTGTTACCCTGTCGCCGAAGAACAGATCGGCAACAAGAAGTGGCTGATATCGCTGGGAAGGGAGAGCCGCATGATCCGACAAACGGTGATGGTGTCAATCAGGGCGGTGAGAATGACCAGCCATGGACCCCGTTCGGCCTGCTCGATCTGGGTCAAAATGACCAAGATGGCCAGGTAACTTTGGTATCATGTGACTGTAGCCACACACGCTAATCAATTGAGAGGGTCATAGCTTACTTGGTGTCTCTAGCAGGAGCCCCCGCCGACCGAGGAGCCAAAGGGTTCGGGTAGCAGGAAGGCCAGATCCAAGCGAGGCGTGTCAAAGATTCCTGTTGGTAGGAATGCACACTGGCACATTACTAAGTTTGATGAATTCGGGGATCCACTCTCACCGCCTATAGCTTTGACCAAATACAAGACTATCCTCGGGTTACTTGTTAGGGACTTCATCCTGATTAGGTACAGGAAGTTGTCACACCCAATTTTAAGGATAAAATTGAATGCACAAAACTCGTGTGTGCCCAGGAATCAATCACACACACAAGCTGACAAATTACAATAATATCATCACGGTGTCTCATACATCAGAGTTATAATAAAACTTAGTCTTATACATCATAGCGGAATAATAAAAAGATAATAAACTCTCATGGCCGTCATCACAGGGAAAGTCAACTGGTTGACTACAAGCCTAATAATCCTCCGGGAAATCCTCATACCTGTTGTCATCTGTTACCCATCCGGGATTTTTATCCAAGTAAAGAAAATAAACAAGTATAAGTACATTTCGTACTTAGCAAGCTAACATGGGGTTATGAAGCTCAAAAAGGATAGACTCTGGTTTACTACAGTTAGCATTTTTAATAGGTCAAACTTTTATTCTCAAGTATTATCAAGTTATGCTTAAGCTCCCATTTAATTCCCATAAGAACATAAATCAAGGTCAGGTTTACCATATTTCATCATAGAACAACTTAAATGATCATCATCAAGTAACCAGTTATTCTGTGAGTTTTCCGGGCCGCTCGTAACCGTGAGCACGGCTGTTATAATAGTTTGTTACCCTCTGCAGAGGTGGTGCACATTCACCGCGAGTCGTGATCCCCATATGCCCGGGTTAATTACTCCCATGTCACTACCAAGGTGAGCGGGCAGGGTACACTATGAAGCCATTTCATAGGTTTCCCTAACAAATTAGGGCCTCTAGGTTTCCTTGGTAGGTAGATGTAGGGACCCCCCTTTCCTATGGCACAAATCCATCGCGGCTATACTCATAGGAACAGAGGCAGCCCTATACCCAAAGTGGCAAGCCCCATTTGCGCCAAAAAGGTAACCTCTAACCAGCTAGGAAGGTCCTATTACTGATCTAAAGTTAGAGCCATATGACTCTCCCGGTTGCACTGTCAGCCCCAGCTTTTGCCGACAGATAAGTCCTTATGGAGGGCCGGGAGCAACATGAACAAAGGTCATTTGCACTTTCGCCCTATGGAACAGTTGTTATAAATCATGTTACTCACTTTGTTCCATAGTATCATTCATCAACATGTATATCAAGTTCAGTTAGAGCACTAGCAATCTACCCATATGCATTTAACCCATAGGAGACAAGGAACATGATAACAATCACTAGGATGTCCTTATGGGTATCAAAATTAGACACATGCAAATGAGTAATTGATTAAAGTGAAATAGGACATCAAGGAAGACCCATGTTATACTTGCCTTGGTTCACAAACTCGTGCTGGTCCTGCTGGTCGTCGAAGAGTTCTTAGTCTCCAACGTTTTCCTCACCGTCTGAACGCGACCAACACGGCAACATACAACATTCCAAAAGCATTCATGCAAAGCAAACATTCCTATCATTAGAACAGTACACCAATAGTATTGAAATCAAGATAAAATGTTTGTAAAACTAATCTACGTTTCGCTACAATCACGTCAACGCGAAGTTCACGAAAAACGGAGCTAAAATGCGATAGTTATGATTAAAACGGGTTTTCCTAAAGCCATATATTTAATTAAATCTAATCTTGAAATTAAAAAGTTCCAAACTTGACTAATAGTAGCTCCAACATATAGCTTATGAAATTACGAAGCTAACGCAATTTGAATGGATCAATTCGGAGTTAAAACGATAATTCTATAAGCGAAACAGTTCGAATGACATTTCTGTAAATACTGAAAGCGTACTTTAGACTTAAACAGTGAAGTTTACGCTTTCCAAACGGGATTGCGCATTCGGGGAATTATGCCTTGGACTGCGGGTTCTATTTTCTGAAAACCGAGGGGCTCTTTAGCATAATCACCCGCGAAGGGGTATCTTCTAACGTGAGCCGTCGGATTTGAAATGAACGGCCAGAAATCGATCCGGGGAGAGAGAAGAAGAGATGGCCAGCCAGAACAGTGACTCCAGCAAGGCTCAGCCATGGCCGGCGGCAAAGAACACGCCGGCGAGCTCGGTTAGGGGGCTAGGGTCCGCCAAACGGGAAACCGAGGGCACCCGAGAGCTCGGGGGGGGGGGAGAAGGGGGTCGCGGCTATGCCATTTTGGCGGCCGGAAATGGGAGCTAGCGCGGTGGCCGCCATGGCTGGCGACCATGGCCCGTGGAGCTTGCAGCCAAGGCGCGGGAAGCCAAAAAAACGAGAAAAGAAGAGCATGGGAGGAGAGGGGAGAGTACGGCGAGTCTCACCGCGGTGAAAGCCAGAGCGGAGGCGGCTCGGAGGAAGCTGTCCGCACGGAGGGGCGGTCGTTGGAGCTCAGAGATCCCGGCAGCGGCAGCTGCGGTTCCTCGGTGCTTGGCGAGTGTGAAAACGAGAGCGGGGAGGCAGCCGGATGCGCGCGGGGGTCTAGCTCCTTTAAAACGAGGTCGAGGAGCGGGCGACGCGCCCACGATGCGGAGTGGGGCGACGGTTGTGGCCTGCGACATGGCCGGGCGGTTCCGAGGGCGCGGGCAGAGGTGGGGGACGCGCTGACGGGCGGGGTCGGGCTGTCAGCGGCTGGGCGCGGGAAGCAGGCGCGCGGTGCTGGGCCGGCGGTTGCTTGGCCGAGCTGGGCCAGAGCACGGGCGGGGGCGCACGGCTAGGCCGGCGGCTGGCGGGCTGAGCGGGGAAGAGGGAGAGGAGAGTGAGCGGGCCGTGGAAGAACGGGCCGAAAATGAGGAAGGGGAGGAGATATTCATTTTCCTTTTAATTTTCCAACAAATTATCCCAAAAGCATTTTTCCAATTATTTTTGAACTCATTTGAACACTAATTTAAGAACAATCAACACATGAATAAATAGTGCAGCAGCATGTATGCTTCCAAAGGTTTCAAATCTTATAATTGATTTTAATTCGCCAAAAATTATTAATTTCCTATAATTGAATGCACACTTAATAACATAATAAATCAAATTTACTTATTTAAAAGAATGAAAAAGTTTGGGTGTTACAATTCTACCCCCCTTAAGATGAATCTCGTCCTCGAGATTCGGGTGATTGCTTACTCAAACAGTTGGGGATAAGTCTTTCTCAGATCCTCTTCTCTTTCCCAAGTAGCCTCATCCTCTGTATAACGATTCCACTGCACCTTGCACATCTTTACTGTTCGGCTTCTCGTAACTCTTTCGGCAGTTTCCAAAATCTTTATCGGGTACTCTTCATAAGTAAGATCTTCCTTGACAACAAGTTCTTCCAAAGGAATTTGTTCTTCTGGTACCCTCAGACACTTTTTCAACTGGGAAACATGGAACACGTCGTGCACACTGGACAAGCTCTCAGGCAAGTCCAACTGATAAGCTACTTCTCCACGTCTCTCTAGGATCTTAAAAGGTCCTATATACCTTGGTGCCAATTTTTCCTTCATATTGAATCTTCTCACACTTCTCATTGGTGACACTTTCAGGTACACATAATCACCAATCTCGAAAGTCAGCTCTCTTCTATGAGTATCAGCGTAACTCTTCTGTCGAGACTGAGCTACTCTCAAATTGTCTCTAATCATTCTCACTTGTTCTTCCACGTCTCTAAGGACATCGGGACCAAACACTTGGGTTTCTCCAGTCTGATTCCAGAACAAAGGCATTCTACACTTACGTCCATACAACGCTTCGAAAGGTGCCATCTTGAGGCTCTTTTGATAACTGTTGTTGTACGAGAACTCTGCGTAAGGTAGACTCTTATCCCAACTATCACCATACTAAAGTGCACAGGCTCTCAACATATCTTCCAAAATCTGGTTGATCCTTTCAGTCTGTCCATCGGTTTGTGGGTGGTAAGCAAAACTGAAATTCAACTTTATTCCCAAAGATCTATGTACTTTATGCCAGAATTGCGATGTAAATTGGGTGCCTCTATCCGACACAATTTTCTTGGGAACACCATGTAAGCACACTATTCGTTCCATGTATAACTCTGCTAATCTTGCACCATTATAAGTAGTCTTGACTGGTAAAAAGTGAGCGACCTTGGTGAGTCGATCCACTATTACCCATATTGAATCATAACCTCTTTGAGTGTGAGGTAATCCTACAATAAAATCCATGCCAACTTCTTCCCATTTCCATTCAAGGATCTTCATTGGTTGTAGTAACCCTGCAGGTCTTTGATGCTCAGCTTTCACTCTTTGACAAGTGTCACACAAAGCCACATATTTTGCCACATCTCTCTTCAAACCATACCACCAATACTTTTCTTTGAGATCCAAGTACATCTTGGTACTTCCGGGATGTATAGAATAAGCAGACTCATGGGCCTCTTGCAGAATTGCATCACTGATAGCTTTCACTTCCGGTACACATATCCGTTTTCTGAACCAAAGAGTTCCATTCTCATCCATTCTGAATCCGGGTGCCTTTCCAAGCACTACATTCTCTGCTATCTCTTTAAGTTTTTCATCCTCCAATTGACCTTTGCGTATCTCCTGCTCCAATGTAGGCTCTATCACCAATTCCATTGCATTAGTGACCAGGCTCAAGTTGAGATACTCCATTTCAGCACACAACTTTGCTGACATAGATGTTGTCTGAATTCCATTGGTATAGCCCTTTCTGCTAAGTGCATCAGCTACGACGTTTGCCTTTCCCGGGTGATAATGCACTTCCAAATCATAGTCTTTGATCAATTCCAACCAACAACGTTGTCTTAAATTCAGATCTGATTGGGTAAAGATATACTTCAAACTCTTATGATCAGTATAGATATCACTCTTATGTCCAATCAGATAATGTCTCCAGATCTTCAAAGCATGAACCACAGCTGCCAATTCCAAGTCATGAGTAGGATAATTCAACTCATGCTTCCTTAGTTGTCTAGATGCATATGCAACCACTCTTCCTTCTTGCATAAGCACACATCCAAGACCCAAACGGGATGCATCACAATATATAGAGAAGGTCTTGTTTAAATCGGGCAAAATTAATACTGGAGCTGTAGTCAATATCTTCTTTAGCTCTTCAAAGTTTGCCTGACATTTATCCGACCATACATACTTAGCATTCTTTTCCAACAAAGCTGTCATAGGCTTGGCTAGCTTGGAAAAGCCTTCAATGAACCTTCGGTAATAACCAGCCAATCCCAAAAAGCTACGAATCTCACTTACAGTAGTTGGTGGTTTCCAATTCAGTACATCTTGCACTTTGCCTGGATCCACTGCTATCCCACCATTGGAGACAACATGACCCAGAAAAGAGACTTCCTTTAACCAAAACTCACACTTGCTCTGCTTAGCGTACAACTTATGCTCTCTAAGCTTTTGCAAGACCATCCTTATGTGTTCCGCATGTTCTTCTTCAGTCTTGGAGAATATTAGTATGCCATCTATGAATACTACCACAAATTTATCCAGAAATTCCATGAACACCTTATTCATCAAATACATGAAGTATGCAGGTGCATTGGTCAATCCAAAAGACATAACGGTGTACTCATATAATCCATACCGTGTAGTGAATGTTGTCTTGGGTATATCCGAGTTCCGAATCTTAAGCTAATGATAACCAGATCGGAGATCAATCTTGGAGAACACATGAGCTCCTCTCAACTGATCAAACAAATCATCTATCCTAGGCAAAGGGTATTTATTCTTGATGGTAACCTCATTAAGTGAGCGGTAATCCACACACATCCATTGACTACCATCCTTCTTATCCACAAAGATCATAGGTGCCCCCCACGGGGAAGAACTGGGGCGTATGAAACCTTTTTCTTGTAACTCTTTTAGTTGTTTCTTAAGCTCTTCTAATTCATTAACTCCCATTCTATATGGACGTTTAGCTATTGGTGCAGTTCCAGGTAATAATTCAATAATGAATTCAATGTCTCGGTCAGGTGGCATACCTGGCAAGTCATCGGGGAAGACATCCGGGAATTCCTCCACGACACGATCTTGTTCATTGATTTCACCATCTAGCTGATTCACTGTGGCTATAGGCTGAGCTTGCACTACTACTTCTACATAAATTCTATCCCCATTGAGTGATGTCACAACCACAGATTTCTCCTGACACTGAATCACTGCCCGGTGTTGTTTCATCCAATCCATTCCCAGGATAAGGTCAATTCCCGCTGTTCTCAACACAATAGGCTTCACCTTGAAGTCTACCCCCCTTAAGGAAATGCTAGTTGAGGGGCTCCAATAAGAAGCAGGCATACTACCTCCCGGGGAATTCACTAGTATTGGGTTTTTCATGGCACACAAAGGTATGCTATGCATTCTAACAAAAGCTTGGGAGATAAAAGAATGCGAAGCACCAGAATCAAAAAGTACGGTAGCAGAAATAGAGTTGACACTGAACGTACCCAACATGACCTCAGGCGTCTCCTGAGCTGCATCAGATGACACATAGTTCACCTTCGCTGTGAGAGGTGGTCGGGCATTGAACTTCTGATTGTTGGCCTGGTTCTGAGGTGCTTGTTGGTTCTGCTTCTTAGGACACTAATGAGCATAGTGCCCTACTTCTCCACATCGGTAACAGGCATTGGGATTGTTGGGTGCACCACTCTTCACAGGAGCATTGTTAGGCACTCCCTGGCGTGTTGCAGGATTGCTAGTCTGTTGCGGGGGACGCTGATTTCCAAACTGTTGCTGATATGGAGGGCGTTGCTGGAACTGGTTCTGCTAAGGATACTGACCATGGTTTCCCTGATGAGTTGGTCCTTGATTCCTCTGCTAGAAACCTTACTGGGGATAAGCACGTGGGCGAGTGTTGCTTCCAGAAGCTTGCCCTTGGAGCCTTCTCTTCTTAGCTTCCATCTCCTTGCGCTTATCATCAATCACGATTGCGCGATTCACCAAAGACTGGAAGTTAGGATAAGTATTAGACATCAGCTGGAGCTGCAGTCCATCATAGAGTCCCTTGAGGAAACGGCGTTGCTTATCCTTGTCATCTGCCACATCATTAGGAGCGTAGCGAGATAGTTGTGCGAACTTGTCCCGATATTCCGCCACAGTCATTGATCCTTGCTTGAGAGATCTGAATTCTTCCTGCTTCAGTTCCACTAGTCTATCAGGAATATGGTATGATCGGAAACTGTCCTTAAATTCCTACCAAGTGATATCAGGAGCATTGTTGGGACATCCAAACTGGAATGATTCCCACCAATCCTGAGCAGCTCCTTGGAGTTGCCCGGAAGCGTACAACACCTTCTCCAGGTCGTTGCATTGTGCTATGTTCAGTTGTTTCTCCACAGCACGCAACCAATCATCGGCCTCCATAGGGTCTGTGGCATGTGTGAACACCGGTG